>NC_031977.2:65000-365000 GCF_001858045.2 Oreochromis niloticus
AACTTAATTGTTACACCTGGTAAGGCAGCAACGCTGATCGTTTTATTAAAGATGAAAGAATGTAGACAGTTTTTAACTCTCAGTGATGCTAAGAGTCTCGTTTGACTTTGGGACCTGCAGTGGAGTTTGGGCCCAGACATGGCTAATGATGTCAGACTTAAAGACCGGATTGAAATGCCTAGGTCATTGCTAATGTGTTTTCTCCATGTTAACACACTCTTTCACATAAACCAGCAAACAACTAAAACCTGACATGATGCTTTTATAGTGGTGTTCACACTTGCTGATGATCAGTTAATGAAATGCATTTAATTAGCACCTGCTGGCTCCTACTAACTCTTTTAGTTCCCGTGGAAGCAGTAAGGGTGTAGTTAGTTTGCATTTTGGTGTAAGTTTTGTTACATAATGATAACATGGTATATATAATTAATTTTAGGACCTTTTTTTATTTCTGTCCTGATATGTTGGAACTGAAACAAGGTGTGCTTTTTTTCACACATTTGTAGGTGTCAACTCAAATAAGTGATAGCACTGGCTCTCAGTCCAGTATACACAATAAAAGAGACATCTCCTTGTAGAGGCATACAGTACTGTAGCACATTCACATCCATTGACTCAGGCTGCTACAACCACACAAGGTGGAAAGCTAAAGGTAATCAATCTCCATGAAGAAAAACAAAAACTGGTATGGATTTTGCTTTATAAGAAGAGCAGTTTCTTATTTGATTAAATCCATAGTCATTTATAAATGGAGCAAATTAGCTGTCACTATGTGTTTATACACCACTCCATATTTAATCATTAGTTATTATAATAGTATTTTCTCTGTTATTATCTGTTTTTTTTTCCCCAGTGTGTCTTATCTTGTCTTCCTCCCATCACTCACAGCCTGTGGGGGCAGATGGCCCCGCCCGTCCCTGAGCCTGGTTCTTCTGGAGTTTTCTTCCAGTTAAATGAGAGCTTTTCCACTCCACTGTCACCAAGTGCTTGCTCATAGGAGGTTGTTTGATTTTTGGGGATTTTCTCTCTATTATGGTAAGGTATTTAAATTACAATATAAAGTACCTTGAGCCAGCTATTGTTGTGATTTGGATTTAAATAAATTACACTGAACTGAATAAAAGAAAAGTACTATTCAACATCAACTACACACCCAGAAAAACACAACATTTATACTTTTTGTAAGAACTTTTTGAAAACCTTTTATCTAAATTGCCATTTCATAACGCTGCATCCTTGAAAATCTAAAACATTTATAGCTTCTATTTTCATCACACTGAGTTGCCAGTAGCAACACTTCAGGGACTCAAAAGTGTTACCATTATACTGCATTATATTGCACTTCTGTTTTAATCATTTTTCTGCCAAATTATGGAGGAACATAATGTCTATCTTGCAGGTAGGTGTACTGAAAGCATGTCTTGAATTTTCCTCAGCATTTATGTTTGCAGAGAACAACAAGAAAATCTGCCCCAAGGTGATTAAGAGATCTTCATCCAGTGCTGTCACAACACATGGTCTCTCTCTGCATTGTTGCAATGTACAACAGAAAGACTACTGACAGTATGTGCAGCAGCAGCTGCAATGACAAAACAACTGAATATAAAGCAGCTCGCCCTTGTCAGTTACTGATACTTTTAACTCATTACAGGTACAATCACACTCAGCCTGTAAGTTTAAAGAAGGAAGTGTCACAATGAACACACGAGGATGGAGAAAAAGGACTTTATGTCAAACCAGTGATGTATGGCCCCCTCTGAAATGATTTATAACTAAGGAAGTATTAAAAGAAGTAATAAAAGTTAATGGCAGCCATAATTTTTAGGAATAATATGTAATAAATCGGTAATAATCAATAATCATACGACTATAAAATATGATTATGAAAATATGGTGATGGACTATGATGATGAATAAGTTGCTTGAATTAAAAATGGCGTGCTGTTGTCATTTTAAGCCAAAAAGTTTACTTTTTAGACAACTGTTTTGGGGACCTGTGCATGCCTGAGGTATTCACTGAGCACGCGGCCAGTTGGGGCCATCTTCCTGTTGTAATCGTGGATGTTCATTGTCTCATCCTGGACCATGGTGCTGAAACTCACCAGTCCCCGGCCTCCTTCCTTCTGCTTAGTGTACTCAGGGTGCTGGACTTGGGGTGAAACACTCCATGCATGGTCAGGAGCTTCCTGGTCTTTATGTCAGTGGCTTCTATCTCCTCCTTTGGCCAGCCTATTACCCCAGCAGGGTACCTGATCACGGGCAGGGCGTAGGTGTTGATAGCCCGGATCTTGTTCTTACCGTTCAGCTGACTCCTCAGGACTTGCCTGAACTTCTGCAGGTACTTGGTGGTTACAGCTTTCCTAACGGCCTCTTCATGATTCCCAAGTGGGATCCCCAGGTACTTGTAGCTGTCCTCTGTGTCTGCAATGTTGCCTTCTGGTAGTTCGATCCCCTCAGTTCTATCTTCCCTCTCTTTGTTATTAATTAATGATAACAATAATAATTATTGCTCTCTTTAGAATTTCCACCCTACTAAGTTCCCCCCAAAATTCCATCCTGTCAGGTTTGACCCTGTTAGCTTCATTGACCTAACAGGGTGGAAGCTTACCTCACGTTACACAGTTTCCCTCCAAAAACAAATGATGCCACTTCCTGTAAATGGCTTTTATAGAATTGTAGTTTTTTTTAAGGCAATAAAGCACATTCTAACAGGGTGGGACAAGTACATTATGAAGAAAAAAGTAAATAAGTAAATAAGTTTTATCAGATTCAATTGCATAATAAAATAAAGCTTAGTATAGTCTATCAAATTGATATATGTATGTTTATATATATATATATATAATTTTATGACATATACTTCTGGAGGAAGTTAATGACGGCACTGTGGGACACAATGAAATTGAGCGTGTATCACCAAAAAGGTGTGTGAAATAAAAAAAATTTATTTGAAATGCATTTCATTTATGTTTGAATAATGGCAAACACTTAAACACATAATTTAATTACTTTGCGGTACACATTTGGCACATTTTAGAAAAAATCAGGGTAAGTAAATTATGTGGACATGAAATGTTGCCGCAAACAGAGAATCAACCATTTGTGTTTGTTTAATCCAAAAAAGGAAAATCAGAATCAAAGTCAGATCGACACACGCTCCACCTCAGCGTGAGACGGTCGTACCTGAGCGAGCATCCCCGAGAGTGTCAGGTGCGTCTTCACACATCAGCCAGTGTGGCTGAGAGAGACCGGTTTTGATCTGACCAATGAGCTGAATTTACGGTCTTGTGAAGAGTGAAGCGAGCAGGGCTTTTGAAATCAACCAAGACAGCTGTGCAGACTCTGCAGGCTCTCCAGAAATACACAAGTCCTTACCAGCTGCCCCACAACTCAGTGTCTCAGATCCCCTCACCACATTCAGCCATTTTTCCACTTAAAACATCACTGTGTCAGATATTTTTTGATGAACTGCCAAACCACGTAAACAGACATGAAGAAGAAAATGTGTTTGTAAAACTAACAGTAACCTCTGAGAACTATAAGACAGACTGTTTCTGTTTGTGTTGTAAATCCTGAATGGTTCCTGGTCACAACATTTACATTATCAGAGAAAGGTCATGTTACTCCACACACATTTGGAAAATCACAGAATAATTAGTATTTGAGATCAACACTAACATGTAGTTTAAGGTGTGAGAAGTAATAATAATAATAATACATTTTATTTGAAAGCGCCTTTCAGAACACTCAAGGACACTGTACATGGTAGAATAATAAAAGCAACATAAAAGCAAGCAGTTTACACAATCATAAAAGCATAAGACATAAAACAAATTTAAAATAGCAGAGTGGAGAGGTTATGTGGGATAAGCTATTTTGAACAAGTGAGTTTTGAGTTGGGACTTAAAGAGAGAGAAGGAAGAGATATTTCTTAAATCAGGAGCTAGGGAACTCCAGAGTCGAGGAGCAGAGCAGCTGAAAGCCCTGCTCCCCACGGTGGCAAGACGGGGGGAGGGGACGGAGAGAGAAAGAGAAGAAGAAGATCTGAGACACCGAGATGGAATGGTGACCTGAACCAGATCAGAGAGATATGCAGGAGAGAGATGATGAATAGCCTTAAATGTGTACAAGAGTATTTTGAAATTGATACGAAATTTGACCGGGAGCCAATGAAGCTGCTGCAGGACAGGAGTGATGTGGTGGACAGAAGGGGTCCTGGTGATGATACGGGCAGCAGAATTCTGGACGCGTTGAAGCTTGTGGATGGATTTTTGAGTAAGACCAAGAAAGAAAATAACAATAATCAAGAAATGAATTACAATAATCAATCCGGGAAGTAACAAGGCTGTGGACAAGAATGGCAGTGGCATGTGGGGTGAGAAAAGGACGGAGACAATTAATGTTGCGCAATTGAAAATATGCAGACCGAGTGACATTATTAATGTGTGAATTGAAAGATAGAGTACTGTCGAGGATGACACCCAAACTTTTCACAGAGGAAGAAACGAAGATCGGCAAGTTATTGATAGTAACAGAGAAACTGTTGGTTCTGGATAATGTTGATTTAGTGCCTACTAAGAGGAGCTTGGATTTATTACTATTGAGTTTAAGAAAATTAGAAGAGAACCATGAATTTAGTTCAGCTAAGCAGAGGGTGAGGGAGGACGGGGGAAGAGCAGAATCAGGTTTAGTGGACAGATAAAGCTGGGTGTTTTTGGCATAACACTGAAACTGGATATTGTATTTACGGAAAATGTGTCCAAGATTGGAAATAGGCCGAAAAGTAGTGCATCACAGAAGCTAAAAAGGAGCTGCTTCTCCCTACATTTGTCCAAATAAAGTACAAGTGAATTGCAATAAGGTTGATGCAAAACACAAAAAAAAGGATCCATGAGATAGTTCACATCATCTAAACAAACAGACTGGAACAGAACCTCGAATGTTAAAGTTCACTTCCTGTCTGCCGAGGTTTTGTATTTTTATTACCTGAGCTACTGCTGATGCTGTAAAAGTACCCTCACTGAAAGAGAAGTACCCATTTGGAGAAACTGTGCTGTAACTTCACATATTATGATTTTTTTCTGTCATTTCTTTCAGAAAAGAAAAACAGATAAGTTATAAAGTCCTTGATATGGTGATGTCAGTATTTCACACAGACATCACGTGTTAGAAACAGGTAAGGTACGGTCCTCCATACAGTCTGTAGACACTTTGTCATAGATGTAAGAGGACTGAAAAAAGATGTAATAATAAATACAACCAAAAATGTTGAGTCATTTGATTTATTCTAAATTTGAAAATTGCTTTCTGTCCACCATTCTTGTGGCTAACAGTCTCACTTCCAGGTGACTGTTGTTGTAATTTGGTGATCTATAGATAAAACTAGTGGTGTGCGATACTGCATATTTTGGTATCGATCCAATACCAAGTAAATACGGGCCAGTATTGTCAATACCGATACTTTTCAATAAATAAGGTGGATGCGTCATTAAATTGCTGAATCTCAATTAATTTTCATGACCTTAAGTGTTTTTTGTGATGTTTCCTTTTTTATTATTAAATAGTTAAAACCCAGGACATAATTAGGGCAAAGTTTATCATTAAATAGAAAATGCTTTATTATTGTGGCAGGCCGTGGTCTGCGTGGTCTACAATCATGCCTGCGCAGCTGCCTGTGAGCCCTGGCTCACTTCCACGCCTGCTGCGCCACCACTGCTTGCCACATGGGTGGCCCCCAGACCAGCTCTGGGGCTGCCGCTGGAGGCGCAGGCGGCCCCGGGAACCACTTCGTCACCGACGCCGCTGGATGCGAAGTGGTTCATCATCAGGATCCCTCATGTTAACTTTTATCGAGTGGAAAGAGTTAGCGTTCATCCTCCAGCTTTACTGTGTTTATGTTATGCTAACATAGCTGTGTCACTAGCGATCACGTAGCACATTATTATATACCAGCTAGCCCAACTTCAGTAACCCTACAAACGTCACTGCTGTTTAGTTTTCTGTCTTCATTTATGTTGGAAGTGATAGCAGAGCTGTACGTCTTAATTTATTTCAGAAATCTCTCAGTCAGAACATGCTATATCATGTTTTGGTGGAAGCTGGCGAGCTAACTTCCTGCTAACTTCTAACTCCGTTAAATTTAATAAATTCTGTTTTCATGGATGCCTGGATGTTAAACTTAATTGTTACACCTGGTAAAGCAGCAACGCTGATCATTTTATTAAAGATGAAAGAATTTAGTCAGTTTGTAACTCTCAGTGATGCTCTGTGTTCGTTTGACTTTGGGACCTGAAGCAGAGATTGAACCTGGAAACGGCTAATGACGTCAGACTTAAAGACCGGATTACAAGTACTGCACTGCAGTGGTTTGTATTATAACTATCTAATGATGGCCGAGGGTCGAGGCCAACCCTCTTTGAATAGAGGGGGTGGCTTATGACACCAAGTGTCAGTTTTGAGATCTTTCCCAGATGCCTTAACTCCCACTCAAATCTTGGGTCATTTGTTCCCAATAAGTCACATGATAGGGTGGAGAAAGGTCTCACAATAGGTTCACCCAAAACTTTGGCTGATTGTAACACATACCCGTTTTTCACACCTTGGCTTGTGTGATTAGGCAGAGAACAATATGGGGTCCAGGACCCTTCTAGGGACACTCCCAGTAGATCTTAAAAATCTGGGACTCTCCACCAATAGAATAGAATAGAATAGAATAGAATAATCCTTTAATTGTCCCACAAGGGGAAATTTGGGTGTAACAGCAGCCAGAAAGACACATATACAACAAACAGTACACAAGACACAGAACAGAAACATACACAATTTTTACATATTTACATCAAGGACAATAGTTACCAAAAACAGAGTACTGTACCATTATTAAATTAAATAAAATTAAATTCAGATAAGAGGCAAACCCTGGTTACAGTGTGAATCAGTTGATAAAATAGTGCAAGTTACAGCACAGATGTAAACCTCTATGTTTGTTGGGAGCAGTTCTGATTGTACAGTCTGACAGCTGCAGGGAGGAAGGACCTGCGGAAACGCTCCTTCATGCATCTAGGATGCAGCAGTCTGTCACTGAAGGAGCTCTGCAGTTCAGCAACATTTCCATGCATAGGCTGGGAGACTCTGTCCATCAGAGATGTTATTTTGGCCAGAGTCCTTCTGTCTCCCACCACCTGCACTGGGTCCAGGGTGCATCCCAGAACAGAGCTGGCCTTCCTGATGAGTTTATCCAACCTCTTCCTCTCAGCTGCCGATAAACCGCTGCTTCAACATACAACACTGTAAAAAATGACAGATGCCACCACAGAGTCACAAGGTCTTTAAATGCGCTCCCTGTACTCCAGATGACCTCAGCCGCCTCAGCAGGTAGAGTCTGCTCTGACCCTTCCTGTAAAGAGCATCAGTGTTGTGGCTCCAGTCCAGTTTATTATTCAGGTGAACACCCAGGTACCTATAAGAGTCCACTATCTCAATGTCCACTCCCTGGATGTTCACCAGTGTCAGTGTGGTGGGTCTGCGTCTCCGGAAGTCCACCACCAACTCCTTGGTTTTCCCGGCGTTGATCAGCAGGTGGTTCTGCTGACACCAGTCAACAAAGTCCAGAGTCCAGAGTACTCTGAGTCGTCCTCACCTGTGATGAGGCCGACTATGGCAGAGTCGTCAGAGAACTTCTGTAGGTGGCAGCGTGGGGAGTTGATGGAGAAGTCTGCAGTGTAGAGGGTGAAGAGGAACGGTGCCAGCACAGTTCCCTGTGGGGCCATACTGCAGACCAGCGTATCAGAGACACAGCCCTGTGACCTCACATAGGCTACGTTCACACTGCAGGCAAAAGCGCATCAAATCCGATTTTTTCGACCCTATGCGACCCATATCCGATCATGGTATGACAGTGTGAACGGCACAAATCCGATATTTTCAAATCCGATCTGGGTCACTTTCATATGTGGTCCTGAATCCGATACATATCCGATGTTTTAGAAAGCGACTGCTGTGTGAACCGTCAGGTCGCATTAAATCCGTCTTTTACGTCACTGACACGAGACAGACGCCAATTATCAGCGCCGGAGAAGACAAACCAAAAAAGCATGGCGGCGGAAACTGGAGACGGAGCGAGTCAATGGACCGAAACTGAGGTTGCGGAATTGATTAGCATATGGGGAGACAATTCTATCCAAGCTAAACTTGAAGGGTTGTATCGTAACCGGGCTGTGTTCGAGTGCATTGCCAAAGAAATGATTGAACGAGGGCACAGGCGAACATGGCTACAGTGTCAGAGGAAAATCAAGAGCCTCAGAGCCAAGTTTAAAGAAGCTAAAGATATAAACAAACGAACCGGACGTGGTCGAGTCACCTGCCCGTTTTATGATGAGCTTGACCGTATTTTGGGGGACAAACCCAGCTGTCAGCCAATAGAGCTGATCGATAGCTCCATTGAAACAGCTGAAGAGGAGCCTGAAAGTCCAAGGGCTAGCGCTAGTCCAGGGGCTAGCGCCAGTCCAGCTCCCAGCCTCAACAGTGAAAAAGGTAGGCTAACTTGTACCTTGTTGTAGTCATGTGTGGAGAATAAAACTGAGTACAAGTAACGTTACATTAAACGTACTGTATAACACATGTCTAAACACATAACAGAACTGAATAAATTACTGAACAAAAATTGAAAACATTCTTTAAGACAGCAATAGCGTAATTCTAAATGAAGGCTGAACTACATCAGCTATAACCATGTACATAACTTTTTAATAGGTTGTATGATTGTATTTTCGAAAGGCGCCTGTACACTGGGTGAGGATACTGTCATGATCTGGGTGGGTACCTGCAGGCCTCCAACGGCGGCTCCTCCTCCTTTAGGCGGAGATCGGTTGCTCCTCCCTGGCTGACCACCTGTGGGCAATTATTCCGGCAGCATATTAGACCTGCGCTCTCAACCGTTCATCGCCTGAGTATCTGCTATCCCATGTTAGTCTAGTGGAGAGTGATTGCTTGTCCTAAACCCGTGTGACGACTTACCTGTTTTTCTTGTTCTCAGAGGTAGCTTCTGGAGTGGAGGTCTCGCCTCCCTCATTCCCGCTTTCCTGGACCTGGGCCACCAGCTGCTGAAACGACGTTGCCAACTGGTCCACTACTCGCTTGCCTGCCTCCCCACGTCACGACCGCATCCGGGCCTTCCGCCCTATCTGACCCCTCCACCTGTAATCAAGTAAGGCGTCTCAGTTTAACTGTGGAGGATCGCTGATTGTCTGCTGGATCTCGTTGACTATGCTCTCCTCTCATTACAGTGCCCCGGCCACTTCCAAGTCCAGTTTCCACCTCCCCACTGCCTCTGTAATTCAGCTACATCCTAGAGTTGTCTAGGTCACTCTTAGTTACCTTAGGTTTTTTCTGCGCGCCACTAGTGTGGTGGCGTCGTTCTGCTTTCGCTTATGTTTACTTGTGGGTGGAAATAAATCCTTTGTTCACTTACCGTCTCGCTTCCGGTTTGGTTTCTGCACTTGTGTCCATCTCAGTTACTTAGTGCCGCTGGGCCATGACAGATACTCCTGTGTCACTGACATTTGATTCTGCATCAGACGAAAGTTCTTCATCTGCAGTGAGTGCAGATAATTCCATAAAGAAGAATGCACAAACCCGAAGTAAATAACCCATATATTAAATAGAACATTGTTGTTGCAAACTTTTCATCATCCCATTAGAATAAAAACGTTTTTTCAAAGTAAAGTGTCATGTTGAGACCTCACAAGGCAAACTAATGAGTTAAATTTTACTCTAGATGCCTAAGCATGGATAAAGCACACATATCTTTTAATTAATACTACTCATTTTGTCAATGAGAGGGAAGGGTGAGATTGTAATGTAAGACATACTGTAGATTGTACAATGTTTTTTAAATAAAAACCATGATTTGACTCAAATGATCAAATACCCCACAGTCTTAATTTCTGACCTGTACTGTTATGGTGATGTTCTAATTTCTCCAAGGTGTGTACCAGAACTACATATGCCAACAACCACCTTTCTACCAGCAGGTAGTACAGGCTCCACATCTTTACTGCCCAACACAGTCTTCACTCATCCATTCCACTCCATACCCCATGGCTTCAACTCAGTCTCCACCATTTGAGATGTCCAATCAGTCTCTGTCTTTCCAACAAGATTTAGCTCAACCTCTTCCTTTTGGTAATGCCCTTCCACCATCTCACAATCTGGGTCAGCCCTTTAGACCAGAACGACCAAACCCTCGAGACCAGGCTCAGCATGCATCCTTTAACCAGGCCTTTACGTCATCCTACCCTCCTCCAGATGAACAGTGTTAAGGTTCAGATATTGAGGGGAAATCCAAAAATAACCACAGATCCAGCCGTGTGCAATTAGACGACATTTTAATGAACACATGTGTGAGTTCAACAGCCCAATCGGTATTGAACTACTTTACAATAGTCAGACAAAGGCTTTATAGGGTTAAGATAGTACGGCCCCCTTTTCTGTTGCTAGGCAGATTTAATACAGCATACGTCAATGCAAAACCACAAACGTTCAGTTAACTTTGACATAGTTTAAAACAGAACATCATCTTCGCGTCGAAGCCAGGTGCTTCCCCCAGCTCGTCTTCGCTGTCGCTTATCTCTGGGACATCTGGTGTACTTCCTGGAACAGACTAACACGTACGCACCCCACTTAGCAGTTATAAACTCTTACCTATATAAATGAGTCTATCTAATATGTGTGTGCGTGCACGTGCGGGGGCGCGTGCGTGCTGTGTACTGCGTACGTGTCATGACCTCTCTCACTATATGTGTCTGTATGTGTGTGTATGGGTGTCTCGCCCTTAAATGCTCTCTCATCTCACCCGTTGCACTTCTGACCTGTCACCAGAACAGAGGCTCATCCTTACATGTAATACCCTAGCTGGAACTATATATGTAATATGTTGAGTAAATGTTTAATCAAGAGCCTCTACTAAAAGCTTAATACAGTTTCATAACCTACTCACAGTACGTGCACTCAGACTCTGCTTTCAGTTTCACTTCTGCAGGAGCATGCCTTGCAGAAGTGTTTCCTGTCTCATTTTGGCACAGTGTATTTCCTGTCCCTGCAGTCTACACAGAAACATTTAAGATTATTATATAGGAGCATTGAAAAACATTTAAAATTATAGATTCAACTCCAGTTTAAAGTGGTTATAACTGCTCCTGTAATAAAGACTAATATAATACCCATATGTTTGAACATCTGACTGCATCTGCATGCAACATCACTATTAATAATGAAATGGTAATGATGATTATAGAAATAGCAGCAAATAATAGCAGTAAAATATTTCTCCTCTTGACAACAGGATTAAACTACTTTAAGGCATTAGTTTAAATGTTATAAAAAGCAAGTTTTGCACATGGTTCACTTAATGTATTTTAAATGGATACTCCAAAAATATTTCAGTTAATGTTATGTTAATATTGTTTTGGAGGGGCTTTACTTTCAATGCAAAATGTTGGTTATTTATCGTTGCATCCAAAAATGCTTTATATTTGTTGTTAGAGATTTTCAGTACTGCTGAAGGACAGTGGGTCTTTCAGATTTAATTTGTGCTTTTCATATGCAAACATATGTTTTGAGACAAACAACATGACAATTTCAGTACACAGAGGAAGAAGTGTACATGTTACACACGTCAAAATATATATTTTCCATAAAAAAATAACTTTGAATGCTTTACTTTAAATTTTGTGAATGCATCACTTAAACATCAAGCTCAAATTTATTGACAATGAGATGAAAGCATGGCTTTTGTGCCTTAACGTTGACTATGAAAAAATTGGGTCAGCACCTCTCTGATTCTTATTGGCTGAACATCTGGTAAGATGCCTCCTTCGGTACCTCTAGAATCATGCAAATCAGCGTTATCAGTTTCATTGTAGGCTTCACCATGTTTTTCACACACATTGTGAAGTGTGCAGCATGCAGCTATCATTGTAGGAACAGTGTGGATGTCCACATCAAGACGTTTCCCAAGGCACCTCTACCGACCCTTAAGTCGGCCAAATGCACACTCCACTGTCATCCTGGCTCTACTGTGTCTCTGGTTGAAGTATTGTTGTTCTTCAGTTAGGGTTCCTGTATCTGCGTATCCCTTCAGCAGCCAGCTTCGCAGGGGATATGCAGGGTCACCGAGCAGCATGACTGGAACTTCAACACCCATGATTTCTTCTGTAACCTAAGATTATGTGAATACAAGGTGACACACATCAACAAGGAAGAACGGTAAAACAATTTTAATTACAATTCACTGTGTTCAAAGATACTGACTGGTGGAAATAGCTCCCCTCTCTCTGCCATTGTGTATATCTCAGAATTCTTGAGAACCCTGGCATCGTGAACGGTTCCTGGCCATCCAGTGTAGATGTTAGTGAAACTGTTGGGAAGACGTTGGAGAAACGTGAACATTTTATTTCTACTGTAAATCTGCAGATTCTGACAGAAATCTGCAAGTATACTTTGAAGCACTGCTCTTCTCTAAAACAGCAATAAGGATTATTATCGGGACATATGTAAACAGCAAAATAAATTCATAACTTAAGGCAAAATTGCGAAACGTAAAGTCCAAAAAAAAGTCTTTATATTACGGGCCATCAGTCAAACAATACTTTTTGGTCTGGGTATGGGTGCCAGAAAATGCAATATATTTTAATAAAATATATGAAATCTGTGAGGTGGGAAGTATAAGTTTTACCTTTTAAGAGTAGTTTTACTTGTAAAAGTAACAGTTCACTACTACATTGAGCAACAGTTGATTACTTATGCCAATTTATAAAGGATCACTCATTTATTTAATAGTAATCATTTAAAAATATGTTACATAAAAAAAAACAAGTAAAGTGAGTTTAAATGCATAGGGAAACCGATTACTGGAAGCAGGAATGATGTAGGTAATTAGGAGAAAACAGAGAGACTGAACGAAAACAACACAAAATGTTCATCACACTTATGATCAAACAGTTACTTGCATAATTCTTTAGCCGACTACTTTTTGTCCAGCTCTGTATATACGTTTGAGCCCTTCAAATGCATGTTTATTTCCTTTCAATTTTTCATAATTAGTAGATCATAGTATGCTTACCAGAATTGATGGTCGACGACGCCCTGAAGGATGACAGAGTGCCAGCCTTTGCGGTTAAAATAATCACAGTGATTGTCCTCAGGAGCAGTGATGGGAATGTGACTCCCATCTATTGCTCCGGCACACTGTGGGAACCCCCATCGCTGTCTGAAGCCTTCAATAACTTGTATCAGGTCATCTCCTCGAGGCCATTTAATGTACTCAGGCATGAGGACATAGCGGACTGCAAAGCAAAATTCATGGACGATGGAACAAACTGTGGATTTGGCAACTCCGAACAGGTTTGACATGGTCCGATAACATGCGCCTGTTGCCAGCCAATACAGCCCGATTCCAACGCGCTTGCTCACAGGTATGGATTGGCGGAGATGAGTATCCTGTCTAAGCATTCTTGCTGAAAGGAGCTGACAGAGATATTCAAATGTTTGTCTTGACATCCTGAAATTGTGGATGAACTCCGTGTCAGTGAAGCCTCTCACATCCCAATCCCACCACTCCTGGTTCCGACTCCGTGTCCATATATACCTCTGCACGGAGGTAGCAGCCACTGCTCCAAACAAGGCCATTGTTAAAGCACGGACTCTCTTTTTTCTCAGCGTCCTCCTTTCTCTGATTAATTTGTCAAGATTCTGTCGGTTACGACTTTGCATAAATTGACAAACTGCTGCAACAACACCTACTCGCTCTGTAGCCGCCATTTTTACTTCCGTAAACAGAGCGTGTTGTGCTTCTTTTGCGCATGCGGGTCGCTTTGAGGGCCGTGAACCGTTCACACTGCAGCATGTTTGCTGTTGCATTTTATGTGTAGTGTGAACAAGCAGACAAAAAAATCGGATTTGATCAAAAAATCGGAATTGAGCATTAAGACCTGCAGTGTGAACGTAGCCATACTGTGGACGTTCTGTGAGGTAGTCCAGTGTCCACTGGGACATGTGGTGGTCCACTCCCGATAGCTCCAGCTTGTCTCTCAGAAGTCGTGGCTGGATGGTGTTGAAAGCACTGGAGAAATCAAAGAACATGATCCTCACAGTGCTTCCAGGCTTCTCCAGGTGAGTCAGAGCTCGGTGCAGGAGGTAGATGATGGCGTCCTCCACCCCAATGCCAGGCTGGTAAGCAAACTGCAGCGGATCCAATGAAGACCTCACCAGGGGGCACAGATGGTTCAGAACCAACCTCTCGAGGGTCTTCATCAGATGGGATGTCAGGGCTACCGGCCTGTAGCTGCTGAGGTCCTTGGGATGGGAGGTCTTTGGTACCGGTACCACACAGGAGGTCTTCCACAGCTGTGGTACTTTCCCCAGTGACAGGCTCAGGTTGAACAGATAACCTAGGATGCCACACAGTTCATCTGCGCAGCACCTCAGGAGCTTGGAGCTGATGTCATCTGGACCTGCAGCCTTCCGCACCTTGATCTTGTGAAGCTCATTCCTCACTTGAAGTGCTGAGATGGAGAGAGGGGATTTCGGGGGAGGGGGATGTATGTTGAAGTCCACAGAAGCTGGGGGAGGGTGTGATGTCTGGGAGCTGAGAGGTGTGAAGTCCTGAGATGAAGGACAGGCAGTCCCTGAAGATGAAGGAGATTGCAGCAGGGGGGACGATGCTGTGGGAGGGGTGGGTGGTTGATTAAACCTATTAAAATATTTATTTAGGTCATTCACCCACCCCAAGTCTCCTGCAGCCTGGGGGGTTGGTTTTTGTCCTAAGATTGTCTTCAGGCTGTTCCAAACCCCTCTGATGTTGTCCTGTTGCAGCTGCTCTTCCATCTTCCTCCTGTAGTTTTCCTTTCCTTGCCTTATCTTCCATTTCAGCTTCTTCTGAACAACTCTCAGCTCCTGTTTGTCTCCAGATCTAAAGACTCTCTTCTTCTCCTTGAGGAGAGCCTTAATTTCAGGATTTATCCACGGCTTGTTGTTAGAAAAACATTGTATTTTAGCCAATCTGCGTCAGTAGTGCATCCATCAACCTGTGTGACCTTTTTTGGTTTTTAAGAAGATTTTATATTTCCTGGCGGTGAAATTCCCCTAGGTGGCCTTGTCATTTCATCATTTTTTGATATAACCCTTTTTGACCACTTGCTCACAAGGTGAAAATAGATTAAAGAACAACAGGACTCTGCTGCTGAATTTTAGGTTTTATTTATTTTCTGCTTTGTTTTACTTGCATCTATTTGAAAGAGTGAGTGTAAACACAAAACATTATTTTATTTTATATGTTGGAATATGCAGGAAATAGGTTTAAATGTTAAACACATTTCTTTCAGTCAAAGACTGTTGCATATAATTTAATTTTTGCTTGACGCAATGTGCATAAAGTTAAAAGATTAAATCTAATAAAACAATTTTTAAGGAGGCTTTTCATTTGATTCAATTGTTAATGATGGATTATGCATAAAAAAAAACTAGAATTGTACTGAAAGGTCTATTGCTTTATTACATATTCAGGTTGTGTATCATGTTTTTAAAAAGTAACTAAGTAATAAAGTAACCAATTACTTTTGAAAATAGGTAATCAATAAAGTAATGGGATTACTTTCTTGGAGAAGTAATTAGTAACTAATTTCTATTTTCAGGTAACTTGACCAACACTGGCTACAATAGTGCTGTGTCCAAATTCAGGGGAAGGATACTCCGAAGCATCTTACCTACTTAGGTAGGATCCTTCGACGGATTGATAGGAAGGAAATGAGCAGCTGTGAAATTGGACAGCCTTCTAGCCATCGTTCAAGTCCGCCCTTCCGTGTTTTTCTGGTCGCTAACGCCACAATGAGAAAACTTTAAAATGGACCCAGAATTGTCGCTCCGTTTTTACATTTTTAATTCTCAAGGAGCTATAAAAACTTTATCGTCGTCGCTGGCATGTTTGGCCAGAGACAGTCATATCCAGGTAAGATAATTCCCTTTAATCTACACGCATTTAGGAATTACTTAGCTAATTTCATGTTTAATTTCAGTGACTGAATTATTGCTGGTGGGCAGCACTGTTGCCGCACAGCAAGAAGGTCCTGAGTTCAATTCCACCATCAGGCCAGGGTCTTTCTGTGTGGAGTTTGCATGTTCTCCCCGTGTTTGCGTGGGTTCCCTCCGGGTACTCCGGATTCCTCCCACCGTCCAAAGACATGCAGCTTGTGGGGATAGGTTAATTGGATAATCGAAATTATCACTAGGTGTGAATGGTTGTCTGTCCCTGTGTGTTGGCCCTGCGACAGACTGGCGACCTGTCCAGGGTGTACCCCGCCTCTCGCCCTATGACAGCTGGGATAGGCTCCAGTGCCCCCGCGACCCTGAAAAGGATAAGCGGAAGCGGATGGATGGATGAATTATTGCTGGTCATTCGTACACATTCACTGTATTATATAAAATATATAAATGTCTTTGAAACTAATCTTTTGGTTTCTTTTTTTTCATAGTACTTTATCAAACTGTTGTATGCTCCAGAGTTACAAGTATTATACTAGTAGTAATATAGCATCCATCTTAGTGGTGTGGCAGCCGTCGATTGAGCCGGCCCTGCAAACCCTGTGGATGGACGATGCAGTGGACAGTGGGAGGAAGCATCCTGAACCTCTCTTTGCAGACTACCCTGTGTGATTCGCCACTCACTGACCAGAAAAGACAAACTGCAGGTCTCAGTTGTGTGGTCGCAAATTTTGAAGCCATCCTGATAACCTTCTTCCACCAACGATGTGGAGATCCAAATCCAATTAAAACCAAGACACTCAAAAAGATGCTCTGTAAAAGAGTAGAATTCTTGGAACAGAGTTTAATACACTGAATCATATGAACAGCAGGAAAAATACATACAGACATTTAGCAAGAGAATTACAAAGCAGAAAGCAAGCAAAGCTAAACCCCGGGGTGTACAGCCTTAAGCACAGACAGCAGAGCAACACAGAGATGGACAGGTAGCAGCAGCAGGAGGAAAAGAGCTCTGGGGGCGTCCTCTGGTCCCCTAATATAGGGACCAGTATCGCCGCCCCCTGCTGCTGGGTAACTTTCCCACACGCCCAGCACAGCTGCTGGGGTCAGGTAGCGGCCAAGGTCTTGGCCAAAGGCCAGTCAGGACTCTGAGTACCCCTTGCTCTGGCTTATCACAATAGGTCATGACACGGTCAAAGGTCAGACATTAATCCTAATTATTATATCTTATACAGCAAGTGGCACAATCTTATAACATATAATAAACACTTCAGTTTGGGTTCAAAGTGTGCGTGTGTGTGTGTGTGTGTATTTTGTATGATATTTTATCGTGATGTGTTCAGGATCTCTATTACAATGTTACTGTTTTGGTTGTGCTGCGTTAAAGACGTTAAATTAATTAATTATTAAGTAAATTATTCAAGAGAACTCTCCCCCTACATTAACTGCCCTGTTACAGTACCAACTTAATAAACCTCGGTGAAGCAAAAATGTCTTGTGCTTAAGACTCTACATGAAAGTTAAAATATATATGTTCAGTGCACATAGATATATAGTGTATATAGTTACATAGTTATACATATCACACAAAAATCCACCACAGTTGCAGCAGCCCATCCATGTCTGATCTTGCTTCGTCAGATTCAGCAACACTGCCAGACTTCCTGTAATCTATTAAAAAAACAGTCCAGGAACAGGTTACTCAGGTTAATCCTGTGTGAACAACTGTAAATATTGTTTTTTCATCTTTACATACTGTTGGTGTATTACAAATATTCATGTTTAATTATTATTGTTATTTACTTTATTGCTATCAAATAAATATCCATTTAACATTCTTCAGAGTTAGCGTTATGTTCATACATGTTACAAATACCTGTAAATAAAATGAGTTCGGTGACTATTAATGTTTGTTTTAATCAATTTATTTATAACATAAAACCTTTAAACTAATGCAACACATATAACAATGTAACAAATATATTCGAATAAATACATTTCTCATTTTGGAACTGATCTTTCTAGAAGTGAAAACAGTCTGTCCGTCCTCTCCCTGCTCTCCTCTCCTCAGCCTCTCTTTGCTGCCTCATGTCCTCTCTGATGAGGTCTAGCAGCTCATCATCCCTGTCTCTTTTCCTCTTTCTCCCTGTCGTGGGTGGCTGACTCTTTCCTCGTCACTTTCGTTTTGGTCACCCACTGCTGCGCTTGGCCCTGGAGTGTCCTCAGGGAGAGAGGAAATTAGGACAGAATTCCTAATGGAAGGCATCTGTCCTATCACCTCATCCATGGTGGCAAACCAGGGCCAGGTAGCAGCAGTGGGCTTCCCACTGACCCCCTCTCCTGAGCCTGGATACTTGCAATCCTAAAGGCAGAGGAAATCAAAAATGACAGCAGGCAAATAAAAACACCACAACAACTCTTAGTAATTGCACATCTATCAACTTGTGTTCTTAATAATTATCTTCTTGATAACACACATACGTACTTTGTATTTTTTTAAGTTATCTCATGTCTTCTGGCCTGCAAGGGGGTGACTGTCCCCTGCAGGCCCATCTTCTCCACTATTGTCCTGATCACACACAACAAATAAGAGAAGAAAGGAAACCATGGCAACTATGTTAATCCCTAAATCCCAGAGTTTTCACAGCAGAACACCAGAGGAACACCGTGTGGACATCACAGGTTCTGTACAGCATGAGGGTTAATAAAACCATCCTCACATGACTATGATGTGTAAATTGATTTATTCTTGTACATCCACGCCACAGTGGCTGAATTCTTCACCCCAGTGAAGAGGTGATCTTTTCTCCTCATTTTAATCAACTGAGCCGTTTGGTCTTTGTTCCCCACAACATATCACAAAAAGGTTAATTCACAAAAAGCAAAATCAGCTTTATGTAAGCAGCAATACGTGAAAAACCGTGGGACCAACCATACAAGCTAGTTTACAGTTATTTTAATTTAAAAGAAAAATGTCTACGTGGATGCGCAAAGCCTAACAACACAACCGCTATAACAATTTAACTTTTGTACCACCAGATTTTCATATACGTACATTTGAAAGTGTTTTCCTCTCCCGCTTTGACCACCATCGCTATCAGACAAAAAATCTCCTGTATGGCCCACAATGAATCCTGGGATATGTTAGGACACGAAGGATACGTCGGACCAATCCTTGCAATTCGGAAAAACAAGGATGCATTTGTTGCCACATCTGGAGGACTCTTTGAATTTGGACAGCTTTCATTGCGTCGCTGTGACGTTATTGCCTCCAAATATGGCATTTGAAACATCCTTCACTGAATTTCCCATGATTCCCATGATGCACTGGGTGTTTCTTCCTCACTCACTATGTGTTAATAGACCTCTCTGCTGAATCATATCTGTTATTAATCTCTGTCTCTCTTCCACAGCATGTCTTTATCCTGTCTTCCTTCTCTCACCCCAGCCGGTCGCAGCAGATGGCCCCGCCCCTCCCTGAGCCTGGTTCTGCCGGAGGTTTCTTCCTGTTAAAAGGGAGTTTTTCCTTCCCACTGTGGCCAAAGTGCTTGCTCATAGGGGGTCATATGATTGTTGGGTTTTTCTCTGTATCTATTATTGTAGGATCTATCTTACAATATAAAGCACCTTGAGGTGACTGTTGTTGTGATTTGGCGCTGTGTAAATAAAACTGAATTGAATTGAATCTTGTCTGAAAAGTGACCTGTGACTATCCAAAGTCTTGGGGCACAACTAGATTTCCTAAATGATAGAAACCTGAGGTGCACATCACTCGTAGCCCACTGAAGTTACAGCATGCACAACTGTGGGACTCTGTGGGACCAACACCCCAATTCCAGTAAGTCTGGATCAGCTCTTCTAATCCTATGAGTCTTACCCAATAGGCAGTAGAGCTTAGATGGAGCAGATGGGGATTGGCACTGTACTAACAGCCTTAAAACCCTCTAGTTGTCCACTCTGCCTTCTCTGATAAGAAAATCCAGGAGCCCGAGTAACCTTGCAGGGTCTGTATCTTACCAGCCACACCTGTTAACAGCAGTTCTCCTCTAGGTTGGTGCACTTGGTAACTAATTGGGGTACATTTAGTGGCATAGAAAACTAAGCCCTAAGTGTCTGTTACTTTTAAAAGGCTGGATAATGTGTAAGAACTGTTCATACTAATACTCGGGTTTTTTACTAATACTGTTTCAGAAAGGGTTAAAAAAGAGAACGTCTACAATTTAGACTTTAACTGCAGGATATTTTATTAAAGCAATTTAACAGGTTCAAAGCAAAAGAAGAATCAAATAATAATAATAATCACCTGAATTATACTTATCTAATGAACCTACTCTAAGCTAATACCAACCTTGTTCAGATCCTTTTGAGGAGAAAGGTTGGAGAGGGAACGACCACAGCCAGGCATGGAGATGCGCTTGTCTCTGTGTTTTTGCGCTGAGTGGAAATAAAAAATGCTCTTGATTCTATAATCCAACACAGTAAAAATGAGCAGAGAAAAGGACAAAAAATACAAAACCAGTTTGCATGTTCACAGTTCGGGCAGCCATCGATGCATCTGGCACCTCTGCCAGAATTTCCAACTGTAAAGACTTTAGGCCAAATCTTCTGAACTGCTCATGTTGCAGACGACAAAGGGAAGACCTCTACACAAAGCTTTTATACCTGCTCATCCTTTCTGCCCCCTTACTTACCGGACATCACATCTTCTGAGATGACATCCAGTCACGCTGTTAACATCACTCCATGTCCATCCTCTCTCTGACTTTTCCACATACATGATTTAAAGTTTAAACATTAAAATCACTTAAATTTTCCTCTTTTCTGTGTTATTATTTACAAACTGAATTCTGTTGCATATGAACATTCAGTCACATTCGAGTAACTTTAGTGTTTCATTCAGTTCATGCAAATTATCTTCAGTTACATTTATCATGAGCTCATTCTTACATGAACATGCATTAGCATAATGCCTGTTTCAAATAAAGAATATTCTGTTTCACTTTTCCTCTCAAAAACTCTGTTTGTCAATCACAACATACTCATTTCTTTTAAAGTCAGACATTCTTCTAGATCAGTGGCTCCTCCCACCGTTTCACTCACAGCCTCTGAGGTCACTGAAGTCACTCCATATGAAATGTAAGTGTGTAAGTTTATATTGTGGTCAGTATGTTATCCCAGTGCTATGAGTAAAATGACTGTTTTGGCATCATTTTAACATAAAAGCTACATGTTAAGACCTTTTGCCCTGTGAAGATGTGATGAGAGGTAAGCTGGGGGGACTTGAAGCTCTTTCAACGCTGCCTTTCTCAACAGAACACTGATTCTGGATATTATGTGTGACGCCCAACAGATGTTCCTCATGGTTTACTAATCAAAGTACCAAATAGAACATTATGACCTGGATTTAACCACATGCACTTTGTTATCCAGTGTAACTTGAACTATATATATTTTTAAGAAAATAATTTTAACCTCAGCTTCTGAAAGACACAAAGACACAGCTACAAGGTCGTGTAAGTGAAGGAAAGTCCAACTTTTGTGGGAAAGAGGCCCCTTCTGCTCGAAACTGTCTGATTTGTCCCACTTGAAAATAGACGAAGACTCTTTAAAAAATAAACAAACAAACAAACAAAAACACAACGTGACTGGACTCAACTGAAAAAAAAAAAAGAATCGATAGAGAAAAGTGAGAAAATATTACATACAAGTGGGCTTAGAGCATCTTTTCATTTGAAATGCACCAGCACCAGTAACATTAATGTCATGGCATTAATACTGTGAGGCAGACACCTTACAGTATCGCAGAGGATCGTCATGAATAGACGATTCCTATGAGCAAGCAGTCGGTGACGGTGGGGAGGATGAACTCTGTTTTAACAGGAAGTGAGCTTCAGATAAATTCAGGATAAAGTTAGTTTTTACTTGCAGGTGCACCAGTTAATGTCAGAGCCAGACTTCTCACTGGATTCATATTTGTTTATTGTGCTGAAATGATCTGTGCTCTTAGAGAGTCTGGCAGGTCAAAGTAAATCCTGCTCGTGGCAAACTCTTCTCTGTAGGGCAGCAAGTCCTGCAGTGAGAACTCATCACTGTGGCCCGTCCACACAGTTAGAGTGTACCTGTCAATGTCAAGGAAAAAAGGTATTAATATATGTCAGAATGGTTTTGGAAACTCCATCTATTTGACTTTATTCTGATTTTTTTTACTTTATTGTAACAACAGATGAAAATCTAACTTTGTGGCATTGAAACATTAAAATGGTCCAATGAAATCACAACTATGAGACAAGAGTGTGGCTCGAGGTAAACTGTGATCCACACATGCTTCTGTCCAATGATGACACTTTCTCTCTCACTGCTTCGACAGACAGAGATCTCACCTAAGAAGCTAAAAGAACGTTTTATGATTATATGGTAACATAACGCTTCAGCTGTGTCCCACACCAATGTGTGCAAAGTAAAAAGGAGAAACTACTGTGACTGTTGGCAGCCTAATGACTAACTCTGATCCACAATGAGACTTATTGGATGAATACACTGATATCCAGCATATATATGGGTTCTTCAGACAACCAGGAGACAGCAAAGAAGCCACTGCATGTCTGCGGTGTTGCTCAGAGAAAACCGTCTGACGTGGCCGATATTCACCTGTCTGACTGCTTCAGCAGCCATGTCAGCTGGGAGAAGGACTTGGCCAGCAGAGCTGCACGTACTGGGAACGTGACGGGATGTTTAAGGTCTCTACATATCTTCTCCATCATATGGACCATATCCCAACTGTAGCCTGAACAAAAGCAAAACAAAACAAATCAAAATGCAAGTTCACTTTTCATAAACTTGTTATGTGAGATGCGTCACTCTGGTCTGCCGAGGACTCACTGATTCTCGTTCTAACCTCACTCAGGAAGTGCTCTCAGGTGAGACAGACACATGGTCCCACAGTTCCCAGTATAACAGCCTGGCATTCTCGCCTTCTTCCCCATTAAAAATCGCAAGAGCTCCTCAGCAGTTCTGGACCAACATTATCTGCCTGACTGCTGGCTGACTCGGCTGTCAAGGTAGTCCATGAACATGAGTTCTTGTAGTCTCAGGATGAACTCTTATGTTGCATTCATGTATTTTCCTGGTGAGAATTTATTCTTCTAGCAGCAGCTTTTGCATACCCGGATGGGTCGCGGAGACTAAATACACTGATCCACCAGGCTAGTAACGTTGTGGGAACGGAGGTGGACTCTGCCAAGATGGTGTCAGATGGTTGTCCAAGACACAGAGAATGCTGGACAAAACCTCCCACCCAGTCCGTGATGTGCTGAGCATGCTCAGAGAGAGACAGATTTACCCAAATGAGACAGAAAATAGTTCCTGCCTGTGGCTACGTCCATCTACAAGTATGCACTGCAACAGCTGCACAAAGGAGGGTCAGTCTAAGAGGGCATCTCAATTTCAGCTTTATCTACACTCACTTTTATGTAAGATAGTGGGATATTTATTTATTTATTAGAACTATTGTGTAATATACTGTATTATTTAATTGGTACTGTAACTTGTTAGTTACTGTCCTTGCTGTCGTGGAACAACTGTGACTGCATAGTTTCCTCTGGCATTAATAAAGTATTCTGAGTCTCCTCACTGCTTGGGTAGGCACCGAGCTGCTGCACCACCTGCCCTTTGACCTCCAGGCGCTGAAACAGCGTGTGAGTTGTTGCATGATCAGGGGTGGCTCTTCAACAGCAGCACTGCTCCTTGGTTTTCAAACATTCAGTTCTAAGAAGTAAATGAGTAAATCCACTTGCTGACAATATGCTGCCAGGCTATTAGAGTCGGGTGCACCACCATGTTGTCTGCGTATTTGAGAACTGTCATACTGTCCATGTTACAGGTTTATACGTGTAAATAGAGACTACATCTCAGTCACCCCTCAGGTCTGTTGAGGACGTAGGATTCTCAGCTCTGGATGTGAGATCCCATCCCACCTACAGTCACTGATTCTTCGTTAACCTGCCCCAGGTCTACGTCCTAACCCTGGAGCTGACGGCAGGTTTTCTAATATTTCTTGGCGCTGCTGGTCATGTGTTGGTCAAGACAGACAACATATAAACCATTAAGGAGGCTCTTGCTGTGTGATATGACACAGACTGGCTCGCAGTCGGAGTGTCGGCTGGTCTTGTCGCAGCAGATGGCCCTGCCCCTCCCTGACCCTTGTTCTGCTGGAGATGTCTTCCTGTTCAAACTGAGTTTTTCCTCCCCACTGTTGCCACAGTGGGTTGTTGGAATCTCTCTGTATTATTGTAAGGTCTTTACCAATATTATAAAGCAATATAAAGCGCTTTGAGGTGACTGTTGTCGTGATTTGATGGTATATAAATAAAACTGAGTTGAATTGAGACTCATTCAAGAAAAAGTTCACAATTATCAGACAGGTTTGGTCAGGCATCCACAGCAGGGCTGGGTATCGTCACTGATTTCTATAACTGATTTTGACTCAGTCAGAAATATTATAATTCTGATCACTTATCAGTACATATCCATGTTTTATATCTGTGTATAAAACAAAGCTGACACTGTGAGACTTTATCAGATGCCTTTGTGTCAAAGTAACTGAGGATAAAACAGAAAACCATGAAGCAGATGTTCCTGGCGTGGCTTTTTATAGCACAGAACCTTAAAATATTCTGCAGTAGAACCAAAACTGAAGAAAACCATGAATCAGCATATGAACATTACCTGATGCTGCTGAAGTGAAGCAGAGCAAAGTTACAGAGGTTTGATTATAGAGACAGCTGAGAGTTTTGTAAGTTGAGATCATTTTAAAAAGTTTACTGTTAGGGTGATTTTGATAATAGTTGTCATTGTTGTACTTTAATTCATAAACCTTGTCTTGAACTGCATGTTCAGATATTTTTCTGTTCCTCCCCTCCACATCTAGGATGGTGGGGAGGAAATTAGTTTCAGTGTTTAACTGCAGACATTGCATGTAAGGTTCTGGGTGTCTTTATTTAGTGAGGATGTTTACTTCCTGCCCTTTATGGCCTCACCTGTGCTTGTGTATGGTGGATCGTTAAAGGAATTAAGCTATATACAGGGTGAGGGGAGATGACCCTTTGTGATCAGCAGGAAGTCACACAAACACACACACACACACAGTGCCTGACACACCACAGGGGTTTTACAATGGGTGGTGCTTGTGTAAACTGTATGCATTTCAATAAAAGGCGGCAAGCGAAGGCTGGGGGCGGAGTCGTCTGAGGTCGAGTGCAGAGTCGCAGCTCTGAGATCCGGCCAGGCTTCCCTTCCGTCGCAAGTTAAAAATCGGTTAAGCCGATGTGTTGCTTCCTTCACGGGTGATAAGTCTCTGAACCAGCGGGGCCTGCAAGCGCAGACCCAACATTTACATTTCTTCAGTATTGAACAGCAGTTAGGCTTTTTAGTAATATCATCCTAAAACCCTCAAATATGGGTCATAATACTAAAAGGTCCTAAATGTGCTGGGGGCATCTTCTCCCACTAATCTGAATTAGAGGTGGGTTCTGATTATTGATTTTCTGATTAAAATCAATTCCAGTTTGGATAACGTGATATCGATTCATTAAATCCTGAATCGATTTTTAAATATAAACGTATTTTGCCCAAAACGCCAGAATCTCAGGTTAAACCTTACAAAATTTCAACAACCACCAAACAGCTAAAACAGTAGCTGTTTTGTCTTTGTGCAGGTACACGGATTCTGCACAAAGACATAAACACAAAGCGCGGACCCGCCGACGGATCAGAATCAGTGAGCTGTCGCCTTTCTCACCCGACGGCACAGACACGGTCGGGGCTGAAAGCCGACAGCTCACTCGTTTTGATGTGTCGGCAGGTCCGCGCTTTGTGTTTATGTCTTTTTTTGCGCTAGATTCTGAAGCTGCAGGTTTGATCTCTCTCCAACAAAAACTGACTGAACCAGCAGCAAAAGAAGATCCAAATTACAGATAAACATCGTCATGACTTCACTGTGACTATGGCTGTTTTGCCTCCACCACAATAAAAAAAAAAAAAAAAAAATCACACTTCCTGCACAGCTCTCTCTCGCTCTGTGTATTTGAAGAACAGTTTCTCATTCGCTTGCTTATTACCAGTCTACCGTTGTTTACAGCGCTGTGGGCCGCTGTGTGGTTTTTTTCTTCATTACTTAAATGACTTCTGACAAGAAAGCCGCATTTCTGCTGTTCAATACTGAAGAAATGTAAACTTTTTAAAATGATCTCAAATTGCAAAACTCTCAGCTGTGTCTGTAATCAAACCTCTGTAACTTTGCTCTGCTTCACTTCAGCAGCATCAGGTAATGTTTATATGTTGATTCATAGTTTTCTTCAGTTTTTGTTCTACTGCAGAACATTTTAAGGTAATCTGTTATAAAAAGCCAGGCCAGGAAAATCTGCTTCATGTTTTTCTGTTTTATCCTCAGTTACTTTGACACAAAGGCCTCTGCTGTGATGCTCACACCTCTGATAAAGTCTCACAGTGTCAGCTTTCTTTTTAAAGATTTAAAAATATTGATATGTACCGATACGTGATCAGAATTATAATATTTCTGACTGTCTGAGGCAAAATTTCCCTGATTCAAATCGAATCGAATCGATTTTAGAAATCAGTGACGATACCCAACCCTAATCTGAATACATTTGTTTATATGATATTATTCTTCTATTATCAATAAAACTGAGTTCTCAGTGTACACAAAGGCAGTGGTGATGAGGTATGTTTACCTGGATTATCTGTCCCAGCAGTCCATCCTGTAGTCCAGCCCAGAGACAGCACAGAGTGTGAGGGAAGACGAGTCACAACAGAGAGGAAGGTGTGACGCTGCAGAGGTCCGATCTGCCCCCCAGGACCCGAGAAGATGTCCGCATTGATCCACACAGGACGGTATGGCTCAGTCAGCACCTCCTGCAGCAGGACTAAAGATGGTGACACAGCCTCCATACTATGTGGAGAGTATAGCTCAGCGTTAGCGTCACAAACACCCACACAGCATTGGTGGAACAGAAACTGCCTCTCACCTCTTAAAGTCCAGCTTTATCCCCTTGCCATACTCTTTCACTCCCTCCAGCCATTCCCTCAGAGTGATGTCACTGTCTGTATCAGGGGGATGTGCCATGATTGGCTCCTTGGGATCACGACCTCTCATGACAATGTCAGCTTCAATCATAAGAGAAGGACCTGAAAACAGTTGTTGCCTATTAGAAACTGGCTCTTATCTTTCTTAAATATCATCCCAACTGCAAACATCACTGAATCCATCCTTTTATTTTCAGCTCAGAGGAGGTTAGCGCAGTATGACGAGCACACAGTCGCTCTGTGTTACCTCCAGCTGTGGCCTCTACAGGGAGTTTGTATGCTCTCCCTGTGCGGGTTTCTCCAGGGACTCTGGCCTCTTCCCACAGTCCAAACATGGATTAAATGTTAGGTTAACTGGAAAATCTGAGCTGGCTACGGATGCGAGGTGGATAAAGTCCTCGAAGTGTACAGAACGTGGTTAAAATGTGACTTCTAATCTTAAGTTCTTTGGTTGGTCAGTAAGACTAGAAAAGTGCTTTATAAATAACATTACAGAGTCCAGATTATTAGGCAGACCTGAGATAAATCACAGCTCACACACCAGCCCTCTAAACCATGTTACATATCATGAAGCTCCTTCCTTCACGATACAATTACATTTTATTTATACAGCACAAAATCACAATAAGGACACGCTGTGAGAGCCGGAGATTAATAATAACTACTGATTAAATGTATCAGCACATGCTGAGTAAAAACACTGAGTGCATCATGGGAAGCTCCCAGCAGCCATGCTTGAGGAAGCAATGTGTTCCCATATTTCTGTACAACAGCCAAAGATTATAATGCATTCTAATATTTTTACTCTAAAATTTGTATTTCTGTTGAAAAGTATGATAACATGAGTCAGCAGGGAGAAACTATGATTTCAGCCTTTATCAGAGTGACGCAGCCACGGTTACGTTAATGCGGATGCTAATGTGAAGGAAACAGAAACTTAACACGGCCACGAAAAATAGTTCGAAGTCTGCAACCTTCAGGACAGAACAAGGGCTGATTTAGACAAAATGACCTTTAACATAAACAAAAATAAAATGTCAGGTGTTTGAATTTTCATGTTGACGTCAGCGGGACTGACAGCCACGTCACGGACTCACCTGTGAGCGCCTCCGCCAGCCTGCTCCGGCTGTTCGCTGCATGCGACCAGCTAACCTCGGCAGCGTCCATCCTCGTTATAAAACTCCGACTGAAGAAATAGTCCAGCGTTTGGTCACGCATCGCACCTGCGAACAGAACACGAGGATCGAACTCATTAGCCATTAGCTCCTCTCTGTCACAGTAAAGTGGAGCTAGCTAAAATAAGTGAGCGTAGCTGCAAAGCTCGACATTACTGCCTGTTTTACCCTTTAAATTCCACAAGACATAAAATATAAAACACCCGATTAAAATTAAGGCAATTCTGTGAAAACTCAGCAAAAGATTCGTTTTCATTGCCGAACTCCGCGATCCAAAACGGAAGATAAATAACAACACATTTCCGGTCCGACATTGTCAAAATAAAAGAACCGGTAGTCTTTTACTGATTCAATGCAATATTTATCGAGATTTCACAGTTCAAAATCTAAGCGAGCCAATTCCCCCCAACCTTTATTCTATTCGACGTGAGACAATAAAATATAAGCTCTAAAAGAAAACGTCTCTAAAATTAGAAATATTCTGTCTCAGAGTGAGGCTGAAACACTAGTTCATGCATTTATTACTTCCAGGCTGGACTACTGTAATTCTTTATTATCAGGATGTCCTAAAAACTCCCTGAAAAGCCTTCAGTTAATCCGAAACGCTGCAGCAAGAGTCCTGACAGGGACTAGAAAGAGACTTCTATCCAACTTTCCTTTGATAGAAACTCCCTCAGCAGTATTTCTAATGTGCCTTCTTGAGCAGGGGGACCTTGTGGGCCCTGCCAGATTTCTATCCACTCAAGTGTAGCTGATGGTGTTTTTGGTGACTGTGATCCCAGCTGCATAAGGATCTTTAACAAGTTCCTCCCGTGTGGTTTTGGGCTGGTCCGGCACCTTTCTTATAATCACCCTCACCCCTGTTGTGTAAAGTGCTTTGAGTGCTCAAATAGAGTAGAAAAGTGCTATAGAAGAACCAGTCCATTTATCACGAGGCAAGGAGCTACCTCATGTTCTGGTTCCACCTCAGTCTGCCTCCAGGCTTCTGGGGGGCATCGCTGCAGCTTCCCACCCTCATTATCAAGTACATTTGTGACAAAGACATTCTCACTCTCACTGACACAATAAGATGATTTAGATTTATGTATCTGTGTATTTTCTAATGTTTGTGTTTCAGGTGCTGTATGTTTGGGTTTCTTTGTTGTGTTTTTGTCTCTTACAGATGCAGCAGTTGGTGATACATGGTGGATTTCTACTTGCTGATTCTGATAACATCTTCCCCTCTTGAAAATAAATCCTTAGTAGCAACAGGCACAAGATCTGATTTTTTTTTCTGTATTAGTTTTGTTTGTGTAATTTGCAGTAAACTGTCTCATGACTCATTCAAATATTCTCCTACTGACAGTGTGATAGATTGATTATTAGTCAAAGTTCAATGTAAAGTTAAACCGTTGTGGTCAAAAGTGACTTGATTTATTTTGAAAAAATGTAAATGTATAAATAAGGGTAAAAATGTCCCATCAAAGTAAGGCAATGGAATTAATTCATGCTTCAATTGTAAACATAGTCCATCAATCTATTAAACAGCTGTGTACCACAGGCCTTCAAGCTGGCAGCAGTTAACCTGTTGCTTGACCCAGCTGTCTTAGCTAATTATAGGCCAATGTCCAACCTTCCTTTATTTAAAAAAAAACCTTGAAAGAGTGGTTGTAAAACAGCTAAAAGACACGTTCACAGTGTCCATTTCATGCTTTGCTTCTCCAAAATGTGCAACGTACACGCATGCAGAAGCTGCAGTAACAGCAGAGGGACATATTTGATTTCAAGCCAACATGAACAGAATCACAGGAAATGTTTAAATGAATCTTCTGTTTGTTAAAGATGTGACTGTGAAATAGACTAGTCTGCTTAGTAAAAAGGAACATAGAATATGGCATTTAACACATTCATGCAGCCTGGTCCTACCAGCTGCAGCCTTGTTCTATGAACAAGTTACGGGGTTTGTAACATGCTGCATGTGTCAACATTCACCGTTTAGCTTTTGTCAGAGATGTTATGACAGGTATGTTAAAGTGTTCAGTAAAAAGGATGGAAACATACTGTTAATTAAGCCGTCTGTGCATGTGAAAACCACAAACAAGAGTGGAACAGGAGAAGACAACAAAGAGGTCCTAAAATAAAATAAAAATTGAGGCTGCAAGCAGCGACGAGGGTTCTGGTGCAGGTTTGGATGTGCCACGGTCGAGCCAACCTACAGCTTGTGTGTGTGGCTGGGTCTGAAATGCACTGCGATGTCCCGCTTGTAGAAAACTGTTCTGAATTTCTCAGACAAACCTGCCACGTAGGAGATGACAGCTTTGTTTCGTCTGTCACCCCGCTTCTCCCCAGTTGGCGTTTGACCTCGTTTCCTGTGCATCTTTGCTGAAGGCCCAATGAAATAACCACGTCTTAAGACTGTTTGTTACACGTGTGTTCATTTTCCTTCTCTTTGTGACTCAGAAAAGTCAAAGAGAGAAAAACCCTTAGCCCTGCATACAGGTGGTTTGTAACTACACACACTAACCAGCACACCACTACAGTTACCCCATCTATTCAATTTTATTTATATAGCGCCAAATCACAACAGTTGCCTCAAGGTGCTTTATATGAGAATATACTCATATAAAGCATGAGACTCTCTATTCTCATGCTGTTTGAGCTTCAGATCATCCTGACCATACATTAATCACACCTCCATGCACCGTCACTTTTATACACAACATATTTGCACACATACTTGTCCTTTATATTTATACCTATACCTTTATCTCTGTTTCTGCAAGTGCTTGTTGAGTTGTTATAGCAGCAAGTATACAACAACTTCCCTCTGGGATCAATAAAGTTCCTCTGATTCTGATCGATGCCGAGTTACTGCCATGTGATTGGACCACATACTTGCCTTACCAAGCAGTTGAACGGGTCACTCAGTGAGTAAATGTAGAGACCGCACGGTACTTACTGGCTACCATGAGGAAAAATGTACTCCAGAGAAACAGGTGGAAATGCATTTACTGTGCTGGAAGTGCGAGCAGAGCACAGTGAGCATTCAGAGCAGGACAGACATCTCTCATTCAGTCATAATCTTTATTCCTTTTCCTCAGGACAGAACTGATTTAGCACCTAACCAAGGTATGAGGCAAGCAAGCCAATACAATCCCCATTACACAAGAAAACTAATTTAAAAGCCAGAACAGTCGGCAGTGTCAACATAGCCACTTTTTCCACAAATCAAAACTTGTCTTTTTACATCTATAGATTACACAAATACTTATTATATATGCAAATGAACAGACAAAACTACATACCTGGGCTTACAATGTCACTACTAACAAAGATATATCAACACTGAAATATCCTTCTGAGTCTGCTGCATCCCATAGGTCTTCATCTGAAGTGTAGATTAGCATTGAAACGTAACAAGACCACAGCATCAAACAGCACTCGCATTAAGCACAGTAATACAGGAACTTTGACATATCTGTTGGCCAAATAAAAGGTTCACAATAACAACAAAAACACAGACCAGCTCTGAATGCAACTGTACAGATGAATGAAGGCATTGATATCTCCTCACGCTTCCTTCTGACCCACATTACAGTTCAGTCCGGCTCCACTTTAAACACACAGGTGGAGATGGGAGCAGTGACACAAGCTTAAGCTCTGCTGTATTGATTCTATGTAAGAAGCACGTCAGGTAAAAACGTCCGTCTAGCACAGAGTTCTCAGCCCCCACGGTAAGAAATCTACAACTAAAAACAATACACGTGTGTGTCATACAAAGTCAGGCTGTGGTTAGACTGGTACATCTGGAGCTTAAAAACAAAGAAGCCAGTACACAGGAGACGAGCATACGACATTTTAGTACAGCTGGTATGTAGATTCAATTCGTAACGCAAGCTTAGAAACTGTCGTAATCTTTCTTGTCTTTTTTGCCTTCGCCCTCGAAGCTGTCTGTGCCATCGCTGTTGTCACGGCGACGCTTCCGGCTGTTGCGGATGCTGAAGCGAGGGTTCATCTGCGGCAGAGGGTCCATTCCCAAAACTTTATGAATCTGACGGAAAGCCAGCAGCCTAAGAGCAAACTAAACACACAAAGTTGGAGAACATGTGAGTCAAAGAGCAGAACCAAACCTTTCAACAGTCTCGGATGTGCACGTTTGGGGGGTTTATTTACTCTTTGTGTGACCTGATCAACTACTTGCAAAAACTTGACACAGGGGGAAAGCCAGTGATTCCACTGGGGCACCAGCAGGAAGGGAAGCAAGGTTGGGAACACTGCAGCTGGATTCTACCACGCTGGACAGAGTACAGAGTAGAGATGGACCGATCCGATATTACGTATCGGTATCGGTCTGATACCGACCTAAATTACTGGATCGGATATCGGCCAGAAATAAAAAATGTAATCTGATCCATTAAATATCAAAAAAAAGCACCTGACAAAACTTGCTACACGTGTAACTCTGCTCATAACCGCAGCACGTCGGAGCAGTATGCGTCCAGCATTTCATCTCCGAGGAAGTTATCCCAGAGAGAAGTAAAGCAAGTGTGTAAGTTCATCTCTGAATGTTTGTAAAGCGTTCCCACGTTAAGCTTAACAACCGACATATGGAGCGACTGCCTCTCTCTCCCTCTCCTGCTGCTACTTCAATCGTGAAACTGCTTAATGATCAGCTGATCGGCTTTTCTGTCGCGAGTCCGTCTCTCTTCTTTGTTTTTGGCCCACTTCTCACCAGAAAGAGGAAACCAGCGGCTGAACAACAGCAGAACGTTTAACCTTGATAAGCTGTTGTTAGAATGTATTTAATATTACTTTCTACACCAGGATCCTTTTCTAGCTGACGGCTGGTAACTGTGCAGGGGCGGATCTAGCAAAGTGTAGCCAGGGGGGCCGATAGGGCATGAACAGGGAAAAGGGGGCACAAAGACATACTTTTCTTTATTTTATTATTCTTGAAAAATAATTTATTTCAGTCCATTTTTTTCACCCTGCATCAGATTAAAGTTGATTACGTCGATTAAGCATCATGAGGTGGAGGGTGGGGGGGTGGTTCCCTTTTTTTTTTTTTTGCTGGGAGTTTGCAACCCTATTAGTTAGGTTGCTTAATATTTCTGCTAAGTACTCTTTAAAATACCAGAATAGGAAGGATGGAGCAGGTTTAAGTTTATTAGATTGATCAGTGTTGCTGAACTATGAAATATTTTGGGTGCAGTGTATTTTTTTTTTTTTTTTTTTTTTTTTTTTTACACACAGGTATAACAAAATAGCTTTAGTGTTGTTGTTTATTTAAACTTGAGTATGAACTTATACAAAATGCAGCAAGATATTAAAAAAACAGTTTTATTGATTAAAAAACACTATATCGGATTCATATCAGTATCGGCCGATATCCAAATTTATGATATCGGTATCGGACATAAAAAAAGTGGTATCGTGCCATCTCTAGTACAGAGTAGGCTAGCAGGATCATGGGGTTCACTGCTGTCAGCAGGATGGAGGTCAGAAGACAGAGTTATTGGAAGAGAGTGGTGGGAGCAACGAGAGTCAGAGATGTTCCCTGGGAACGCGCAGGATGGACAGGACAGCGTGCAGACGAGGGATAGAGCACATACTGGGTTCTGTATTCATCTAAGGGAGGACAGAGTTGCTCATCTTTCCCTCAACTCTGGAACCCAACCTCATCTCTAAAGCTAATGATGCCAAACAACAAACAGATTGCCAGGTGCTTAAATTAACAGGTGGTATGCTCAGATCTTTGAAGGAGAAATGCTTTATGTGCTTCGTGTAACCACAATCTTAAAAAACAAACAAAAGCAGCAGCAACTCATCTTAAACATTTTCAAATGCTAAATGTGTCTGCATGTTTACAGAAACAGATTTTTTTTTTTTTTTTTTACTTGGGCACTTGAGGTAATGTCCTCTCTCTGCTGCTCTCCCAAAGTTGCTAGGGTATCCACGGGCTTCTTTTCACAGGGATCTACCAGTCCTGGTCCACCTAGTGGGGAAAAACACACTTCATTAGGGGGGATTCAAATCCCACTGATCAACACACCAACCAGCCAATAGGCCAGATGTTGGAGGTTTGAATATACGTCACAATTTCAAATGGGAATATAAAACCACCCATCAAACCCTTTGATAGTCACAGATCTGGTTCTTCATATCTTCTTGCATAAAACATTACATGTCTTTAAACCAAGTGCAGCCTTTACTGCCACTGTACCCACAGTGGAACATCACTTTGCAGGTATCTTCTCATGTTCTTTAGTGTTTTGGCTTCTTTCAAAACTAACCAAAGGAAATAAGATAAGATAACCTTTATTAGTCCCACACGTGGGAAATTTGTTTTGTCACAGATTTGTCACAAATCTGCCAACATAACAAAGACTCAAGCTAAGAATGTGGAAGTCCTCCATATAGGGCAACTTAATCATGACTGTAGATGTCCCAGTGTAAGAAAGCTGCCTGTGAACAGTACTCCTACAATATTGACTGACAGTAGCTGGCCAAGGTGATTTTCAGCCCTCAAATATGAGATTTGATAATCAACTGAATGTGCTTCACTATAGTTTCATGTTGTGTCTCCACATTTCATCAGCTTGAAACGCTGAAGTTAGCGGTAAATGGGCTGGTTCTTACACAGCAGTTTTCTACTCTACAAACTCGGACCACCTTATCCTGATTGCCAGTGAACGATGGCACTTGCTGTAAAAACTCACCACAAATAACTTGTTCCATTCATACATTCATCCAAGCATTTTCCTGTGCTAAGTGCTTTCTAACATTCACACCCCGGCTCCAATGGATGCATCACAGAAAAACTGGGGCTTGCCATCTCCCCCAAGGATATTTGGATCGGTCTCCCGATCTACAGCCATGGGTGCACACAGGTTCACGCCTAGACATCTGCATCTGGTGTGCTCTTAAAGTGTTCCTTTGGAGCATGTATTTTTATTTTTATTTTTATTTTTTTAAACATATGTTTGTTTGTTTTTTTTGTTTTTTTCCCAACAGTATCCAACACAAAAATATAATGAACATATGGCAGGTATTAAATAATAATAATAATAATAATAATAATAATAATAATAATAATAATAATACTACTACTACTACTACTACTACTACTACTACTAATAATAATGATAGTAATAATAATTGAAATGTTAATCCTAAAAGAATTCAAAATAAGTGAATAATTAAATAATTTAAGATAGCAAACAATACAAATAAATACAATTTCAAAAAAAAAAAAAAAACCAAAAAAAAAAAAAAAAAAAAAATCATAACGTAGGTTACACAGTATATTCCCAACAGCAATTCAGACATTATTCATCATTACCTAGTTATCTTATTCACCCACCGCCCCCCCCAAATCCCCACTCCTCAGTAGATCTAGAAATATCTTCCAAATGTTGTAAAATTCAGAAGCCTTCTTTCTAACAATATAAGTCAGTTTCTCAAGAGCTAAACTCGATGTTAAGTTGTTTAACCAGTGGTTAAAGGAGGGGCAACCAACATTCTTCCAACATAATGCAATACAGCGTTTGGCCTGTAGCAAACAAAGATCGACCATTTTTCTTTCCTCACACAACAGAGTACAGTCATCTGGGTACAAGCCTAAAATACATAACTTAGGGCAAAGCGGTACAGGGGAAGTTGTGATCTGAGAGATATATTGTAACACTGAGCTCCAAAATTTTTGAATCTCTTCACATTTCCACAGGCAGTGGTATAGTGTACCCTGATGTCTATTACACTTATAGCATAGATCAATTATATTAGGATCAAATTTATTCAATTGCACAGGGGATATATATGTTCGCATTATCCAGTTAAATTGTATCATTCTCAAACGAGTGTTAATGGTTTGAGTGTGTGCTTTTAAACATATTTCACTCCATTCAGTAGATGAAATATCTTCTTGTAAGTCACTAATCCACTCCCGTCTTCTACCATCAGAGTTGTCCTTATGGTTTTCAACTAACATGCTATAAAACTGGGACACCAGTCTTTTACCAAAACAGTTTTTTGTAACATGAGTTTCTAGGATGGAGAGTGGGGGTTGATGCACTGAGTTGTTTAAGTGTGCCAGAATAAAACTTCTAAGTTGTAAATACTTAAAGAAGTGTTTCTGTGGAATATTAAACTTTGCCCTTAATTCACTGAATGACATTAGAGAGTATTCCTCATATAAGTCCTGTAATTTCGCAACACCCTTGTTAAGCCATTCTTTAAAGCCCAAGTCATTCTTAGCCGGAACAAAGAGTTCATTACCCCAAATTGGGGAGAAACAGGACAACCTTGGAGAGTCATTCAACATTTTTTGTACTTCATGCCAAACAACAACAGTGTTTTTTTACAAAGGGATTAGTAGTAGTTTTCTTTAAAGTTTTAAAGGGTGCTGAGTATAGATAGCTATGTAATGACAAACCCTTTGAGGACATTTTTTCAATTTCTAACCAGGGAAGGAAAATATCGTTTGAAAACCAAAACATAGTGGTCCTCAGCTGAGCAGCCCAATAATACCATTCTAAATTTGGAAATTGTAGCCCTCCTCTATCATATGGTAAATACAAGAGGGAGAGTCTGAGTCTTGGCTTCCTATTGTTCCAGATGAAATTAGAGAGGAGCTTTCTGGTCTTGGAAAAAAAAGGAGGAGGGGCCAGCGGAATTGACTGAAAGATATATAGAAATTTAGGTAATATAGTCATTTTTACTATGTTTATTCTTCCCAGTAAAGAAAGAGGCAATGATATTAATCTAGTGATCTCTTCCGACACCTCTATTACCATGGGCTCATAATTGGCTGAACTAAGATCGCTTATCTTTGGGGTTACTCTGATGCCCAAATATTTAAATCCCTCTGTGGCATTCACAAATGGATGGGACACAACTGGTTTCATCCTCTCATTCACATTTAAAAACATAATGGATGATTTTTCTTTATTCACTTTGAACCCAGAGAAACTGCCAAATTGATCAAATAGCTTCAGGAGAGATGGTATTGATTCTGCGAGGTGTGATAGAAACAGAATAGTATCATCAGCGTACATTGCTGTTTTGTGTAGCGTCTCCCCAATCTTAATACCATGGATTGAAGGATGTGATCTAATTGCTATTGCTAAAGGTTCCATGGCTAGTACAAAAAGCAGAGGTGAAATTGGAGACCCTTGTCTGGTGCCTCTAAATAGCTCAAAAGGATGAGAGATGAGATTATTGGTAGATACCATTGCAACCGAATCAGCAAGTAAAATTTCAACCCATCTACGGAAGTGATCACCGAATCCAAAACGCTTAAGCACCTCAATTAGATAGGGCCATTCAACTCGATCGAACGCCTTCTCCGCATCGAGTGATAGTATTGCAGTATCAGGTGACTCTTCACATTTGTGGATTATATTGAGAACTCTCCTCACGTTGTGGAACCCCTGACGATTTTGAACGTTGGAGCATGTATTTTGCATTTGCCTGCACTGAAATGCGATCCAAGTATCAGGAGAGAACACAAGGGAAACAAATGTTAACTGCTAAAAGAAGCCTAGCTGAATTAGCAGCAATAAAGCACATGGGCACAGAAACACACTCAGTACTTCTGCATGGTTATAAAATCAGTCCTGAAAATGTTCAGCGCTCCTCTGACCTGTGGACACTGAAGAGCTGAAAGGGTCTGGGTTTTGTTGGTGATATTTTACTGAAGCCCTTCAGCTTCCCTGACTGAAGCAATCAGATCCCAGATCAGAACAAAGGGAAGGAAGTTTGATTCATAATGAATGTATTCACATACCACAGTCACACAATGACCGTCAGTGGGGGTGGTGAAATAGCCTTAAATTAATTCAGGGGAGTCTTGTAGCTTTGATCAGAACAACGGCTTCAGTTCCTCCTCAGAAAGAGCCGTCTGACAACAGCTTAAACCCAGAAAACTCTCATTGTGAAGTTAGCTGAAAGACATTTTGCTACCATTTTACATTACTTACATGTTTCCCTGAGAAATACCACCTATATTAGAATGTTTAACATGACTGCAACTAAAGAAAAACAGACTGAAAATATAATTTAACTGAGGGGAAATAAGGCTAACCCCAAAACAAAAAGAAAAAAAGAAAAAGGAGTAAAATCTGCACAGAGGCACAAGGACAAACTTGTCTGTGGAGGAGACCTTAATATTACATTAAAACCAAATCTGGACGCATCGGGGATATCTCAATCACCAAAACTAACTAGAAAACTGAACCTTCTGCTAGAGGAGACGGGATTGGTGGATATTTGGAGGCATCTCAACCCAACAGCAAGGAACTATACTTTCTATTCATCTCCACATTCAACCTACTGGAGAATTGATTACTTCCTCACTTTTGGTACTGACATGAACAGAGTACAAGAGTGCCACATCGGGTCAATGGACGTTTTCGACCACTGCCCTCTATATGTATCTTTAAAACTTACTCAAAGGAGAAAAATTACCAATTGGAAATGAAATTCTAGTATACTGAATGAACGGACATGTGAACAGTTGAGAAAAGACATTGAGGATTACCTGGAATATGATGATAAAGATGAGTTATTCCCACAGATTTTGTGGGATGCGTGCAAAGCAGTAATGAGAGGAAAAGTTATTGCTATAACCTCTAATATTAAAAAATCCAAAGTTGCAAGATTCCAGAAGCTGCAGTCGGAACTATTGATACCAAGACAAAATTAGAAATAGCAAAGAGGAGAAATCTAATTGATGAGATATACACCCAAGAAGTCCAAACGAAACTAATGTTGACCAAACAAAGATATTACGAGGGGGGAGCTAAATATATGAAACAATTGGCATATAGATAAGGAAACAACAAGCAGACAGAACAGTATACAGGATAAGGGATCCGGAAACCAAAATGGAAATGCTGGGTATAGAGGAAATTAAGGACTGCTTTAAGAGATACTATGAAAAATGATATTTACAACCACCCACAAATAATGAAGATCAAGTTTGTTTGACATGTTACACGTCCCAAAACTCACAGCAGAAGAAAACTAATGGTTAGTGAAGCAAATTACAAGGGAAGAACTTCACTTGGCGATTGGTAAACTCGAGGCAAACAAATCTCCAGGTACAGATGGCTTTACTGCGGTGTTCTGAAGGCAGGACTGTGATGCAGTTTTTTTGCCTCACCACTAGAGGGCGTGGCTGTTTTGTAAGTAATGTTTGACTGGGATGAAAAATGGTGTTCATGGAGGCAGTGTGAATCACAAGTTATGCTCGGGAGCAGTTTATGTGGGTTCATTGAGAGTGTGCGTCCATAAGAATGGTGAGTTACAGGATATTTCTTGTGTAAGAAGGATAGCCTGTATGTTTTATCATATCATTTTCATAACTTGAAATGTAAATAGAAATTGTACATTTAAAAAAAATATGCACAAGTTTTGCAAACAACAAAGTTATCTGGTACTATTTACCTAAAAATGCAGCCAAGGCTCAGACGTTTTTCATATAACCATTTCAAACTATTTACAGAACAATCAGGTGTTCTGCATCAAATAAGAAGGCACACAAATTATTTATGCAACTCCAAAATATAGTTTGTGTCCACTATAAGACAGAGGAGAACAGCACAGGGATAAACCTGCAGGTCTGACAGCAGGTGTGTCACTCAGCGTTTACACTGCAACCTGCCTTTGGTGGCTTTAAGGCAGCAACTGTGACGTTCACTAGTAGAACTGACACACAAAACAAAACAACGACTGCACTACACACTAAGTACACAAGGCAACACACTAACTTGAGACTCCAAACACTGTAAACGTCACAAATCTACCACGTATCAAAACTCTCTCTCTCTTTTTCGCTCACTCGCTCTCTCTCTCTTCCCAAACAACCAAATACCACATGTTGCCGTATCATTTTTTTGATTGGTCGACATGGTACATTTTTCCACCAATAGGGAAGGAGTATTTTTTCTTTTTCTTTTTTCACTCACAAGCAAAGCGTGTTTGCTAGCGCTCTCCTTAGAAAATGCCGTTTTAACCGTTTCTTCCCGGAGTAAAACGCCACTGTTTTATTCAGAAAAAAAACAAAAAACATTGGTTTTACATGGCCTATCAACACAATTTAAAAACTGGTATATAGTTTGAAGTCCACACGTTGACCCAAGTTGAAATGGAGACGGTTAATCAGAAAGCCTTAAGTTGGCCAGTTATGTATCGGGCTAATGTTTAAAGCTTTCACTTGAGTAAATTAACTCATATTACTGCTAAGTGATGTTAGCCAAGTTCACAGCATATTCCATAATAGCGCTGCCATACTGCATCACACTCAGTGCATTTCAATTTCTCCAGCGAGTTTGATAGCTAGCAAAATAATAATCATAATTTTAAAAAACAGCATGTGTAACGTACGCGTACTGGAAAATTATTTACTAGGACTCACCTATCATGCGACAGGAGAGCGCAAACTCCGCCATTGTCGTTTTCCATCAAATACTCATTAAAACAGCAACCTAGAGGTATGTTAGCGCACTCATCCCCGACTGTCCAAGGGAGGGGCGGGGTCACATATTGAAACAGACGCAAGGCAGCCCAGGTGGGGAAATTTTGCTTTTACATTTTGCAACTCATTTTATTTCTCTATCTGATAAGAAAACTATTCAGTCAGATAGTTATTTGTGGTGAATGAAATACAGTTACACTTTCAAGCACTTTTAAGCACCACATCTGAAATCCAAGCACTTTTCAAACCTTGAAAAGACAACATTAAAATTCAAGGATTTCAAGCACCCGTACGAACCCTGTAGATATTAGCAGATGGTCATTAACTCCTTATCTTAGCATCTCTTCTAGAATGGACACTATAAAAATGAATATACTCCTAGGCATGTTGTACTTGCTCCAGTCTGTTTCTATAGAAAGGCCTGACGGATACATTGCAGAATGAGATAGGATCCTCTCCAGATTTATATGGGCGGGTAAAAAGCCAAGAGTTAAGTTTAAAACACGTCAGCTTCCCAAGGATAGAGGAGGACTAGGCCTCCCTTGTCTACATAACTATTATAGGGCAACCCAAATAAGGACTCTGGTGGGCTGGTGTAAACCTGGATATTGTTCAAGATGGAAGGAAGCGGAGTTTTCCTTGGGAGGGAACTTCCCTGTTAGGGCACTGATAGGAGAGCCCTCAAAATTACGTCTCCTGGGAGACCCGGGCAACCCTTGGATAGTAAGCTCAATAAAGACATGGAAAAGAGTACTTAAAACAAGATGGGAAACAGAGGGTAATCTATCCCTAACAAGAGAGGAATGGGATGGGACCTGTAGGCAGCAGTGGTCCCTAACAAGCTCCCCCTCGTGGAGGGAATTCATTTGGAAGAATGTAAGTCGTTATTTTAATACCCCAGCTCAAAAATCCAAATATTCCCATAAGACAACTTGCTGGAGGCAGTGTGGACATGCACCAGCAAATCACTTCCACACCTTTAAGGAATGTCCTCGTGTGGCTCCATTTTTGAAGGAAATACATAAGGTCCTGGAAACAATCTTCAAAAAGAAAATACAATTTCATTCTGCAGTATTGTACCTAGGGAACTTAGAGAGTCTTAATCTATGTAAACCGGAGAAATATTTGCTCAGCGTGCTGTTGGTGGCTTCCAAAAAGGCCATAACCCGTCGTTGGCTTAATGAGGATACTCCTACTATAAATGAGTGGATTGACGTGATGTATACCATTTTTGTTATGGAAAAAATAACTTTTAGGCTAAAGTTGCAGGCGGACTCATTTGACAAATACTGAATTATGTACAAAATGGGAGGCCTGATTTTGCATAATCTCGTTGTATTTTCTGTCTTTCCTTTTTCTTTTCTTCTCCCCCACTGTGGTTAAGATGTATTGTTGTACATGTATAAAAAAAGAAAACCAATAAAACATAAATGAAAAAAATCTCCAAAAGTTGAATCTGTTCATCTGGACGTAGCGTTTGGTGGGAGAAATGTTTCGTCACTCATCCAAGTGACTTCTTCAGTCTCAGCTGACTGCAGGTTTCCCCAAACCTTATAAACAGTACATTTGCATAATGACTGAAACCAGCCCACTGAAGGAACAATGGGCTGTGAGGTCAGTTCCTTAATCATAATTATGCAAATTCCCATGACCATTGATGGTCTTTCCCTTTTCACGTAAATATTTACGTGAAAAGGGAAAGACCATCTCTGAATCGAGGAGGGGGCCTAAGGGTACATCTTTCGCCATCTTACAATGCTGTGATTGCAGCCATTCCCCAACTCTCTGTGAATGGTACTCATGGCCATTGATCAGTGTTCTTTGATCAGTGGGTTTTGGTCAGTGATTGTTGATCAATGGTCATGGGAATTTGCATAATTATGATTAAGGAACTGACCTCACAGCCCATTGTTCCTTCAGTGGGCTGGTTTCAGTCATTATGCAAATGTACTGTTTATAAGGTTTGGGGAAACCTGCAGTCAGCTGAGACTGAAGAAGTCACTTGGATGAGTGACGAAACATTTCTCCCACCAAACGCTACGTCCAGATGAACAGATTCAACTTTTGGAGATTTACTTTCCTGGATGATTGAGAATGCATCAAGACATAAATGAAAAAAAAGAAATAAAATCTGGAGAATACAAAACTTTAATAACTCAACAGGCAAGAACAGAAGCAGTGAGTGCAAATCGAAGAAAACTGGCCCACCTACCTGCCATTTCGTTTTGATTTAAGAACAGAAATGGAATCAATTTTCTTCAAGTACAAAACTAACAATGTAAAAGAAAGCCAAACCACCTTACCTGGAAGTAAAATCCCAGAAGAAATACATTCAAAGACACGTCTCAGTGCATCACCGGGGCTCAGAGGGGCAGACGCGCTACTGATGGCCTTCTCGACCAGTAGCTCCATGGCCTGAACAGAGCACACAGAAGAACAGAAGATGTTTGAGATGGTTGGGAACATCATTGTGGCTTTCCTCACATCACTTTTATTAATTAAGGTAACTAATATTTTACACTGCCTTTAAATATTTCAAATATCTCAGAAAAGCTTTAGAAATGTTTCTGACTGATGAAACTTTCTTAGTGCTGTAGCCGCTGAGTTCAGCATTTACACACAGTTCAACAGTCAGGAGCCAGACTTTCAGTGGAAGGTTTGAAATGGCTTAGAGCAGTATCCCAAACAGCTGATTCTGTTCGGATGTTTTCAGTGGGAGAAACGTTTCATCATCATCATCATCAGGTCACCTCTTCAGTCTCAGCTGACTGCAGGTTTCCATCCTTATAAACAGGACATTGACCTCCCAGCTAGGGCTGGGCTATATCATACTGTTCACAGTAATACCGGTGTAATTTTGGGCAACGATAGGAAAATGAAATATCGCGATAGAATATGGGTAAAACGCGCATGCGCAGTGCCTATGTTTACATACGCACATGGTGGCGACGGAGAATGAGAAGAGCGAAAGTGGATCGTTAAATGAAACGGATGAACCAGAACTGGTTTGTAAAAATGCTGCAACTTCAGTGGTGTGGAACTGGTTTAGCTTTCGTCCATCAGATACACAACAAAGCACTATTTTTGGTAGAGCATGCTAGCGGGGCGTCGTTATTACCGTGTTGTTTGGAAAATACGGCACACTTAAAATCAATCCTTTGATTTTTCTGAAAATCGACAGTGTCCCTTATAATCCCGTGTGCCTTATGTATGAATTCTGGTTGTGTTTACTGACCTCGAAACGATTTTATGTGGTACACGGCGCTCAAAAATCTGTCAGATGTTTTAGTACGACTTTGCTAAGCTACGAAGCCGCACCGCTTGATGGATTGTCGGAGCATTACGGCTATCGCAGGCAGGAGCCTCGCAGAGTGATACGGTACTGTGCTTCAACATAATATTACTGTATTGTGTGTGTATAACCTCTTTTTAAGTTTTGTGGATATTATACATGGTTATGCTGAGGATATGTCGGCCACTTTCCACTGGAAATGCCTTTTGGTTAAACTGTCAGCGAGGAATTTGCACTGTTACATTTTTATATAACTTTAATGCACATAAAAAACAGCTGCTTGTTTAAGTGAAAATACATTGATGGGGTTTTTTGCACTAATAAAGTTGTGGAGTTGTAAAGTATTTTGTCTAGTGTCAATTATATAGTCAGTTATATCGGTATCGCAAATTTTCAAATGTATATCGTGATAAATATTTTTGGTCATATCGCCCTGCTCTACTCCCAGCCCACTGAATTAACAATGGGCTGGGAGCTCAGTTTGTTGATCATCAATATGCAAACTGTCATGATCACTGATCAAAGACCATGAGTCCCATTCACAGAGCTGGGGAATGGCTGCAATCACAGCATTGTAAGATGGTGACAAATGTACCCTTAGGCCCCCTCCTCGATTCAGAGATGGTCTTTCCCTTTTCATGTAAATGGCCTCCTTGACTCCGCGCTCAAACGTTCCTCCCTGTCCAGGATGTGTACATCCTCATCACTGAAAGAGTGTCCACTGGCCTGTAGGTGTAAATAGACTGCAGAGTCCTGGCCTGACGAGGTGGCTCGTCTGTGTTTATGGACTGAGCATGCACCAAGACATTTAGAGTAGGAATTCTCACAGCTTTAACCTCTGTAGGTTTTTGGTATATTTCTCCAGGGTGCACAATGTGGCCTGACAAAAAAAACCCTAAAAATCTGAAGAAACTGGACAAGTGGAGGACAAAAGAAAAAGTGTCAGGCCTTTAAAAAACAAAAAAAAACTTACAGTGGATAAACAAGTGATATCCTTAAGAATTAAGGACAAACTCCCAAGTCATTTCAAATGTCCTCACGGGGACAATGAGCTGGTCCAGCATTCCACGACAAAAATGAAAACCCGATGCTCCTCAACAATACGATCCGATATACCCCCAAGGCCACCGGTGATGGATCGATCACTCCCCCTCATCCCTGGACTCAGTTTCATCTACAAAAGGCTTGTCAGTGGGAATGACGAGATCTTTGAAGTATCCCTTCCTGCTGGATTACGTCCTGAGCTCAGCAGCACTCAATCCACATTTAGTGCACCACTTTCCCTTCCTGAGCTGCCCGACAGTTTGTCAGACTGAGGCCAACTAGAAGTCTTCCTTCTTCTGTCCAGAAGATACGATCACAGATCTGGTGATACGATTACAAAATCAACCTGTGACCTAGGGTGTCCCAGTGCTACGTGCACTAATGAACACCCTTATGTTCAAACACGGTATTCTGTTATTGGACTTGTGTGCTAATGACATGTTGTCCATACCAAACACCATTCAGGCGCAGATCAAGCAGGCCATTTCTTCCAGCCGTGCCCCCTTAGGTCTCACCGTCGCTGGCCACATGAGGGTCGAAGTCTCTCAGCAGGACATTAGTGCTGAGAGATGGTTACTCTCCAGCACTGCACCCAGTGGCTCTAAAAGCCCTTCTCCACTAGTACGTACTACGCTCAACACACTATGCTGGTCTGTATACCCATGCTGGGTAGGGTAAATTTCCCTGGATCCCTGGATTTTTATTTTTCCTGAGAACAGTTTTATATAATCAGAAATGCAAAATTAAGTAAATTTCATTTCTATTTTTGTTTCAGTTTAGTCTTTGAGAATCTGATTGAATTTATCAGATTCAACATCATATGGGTTTGGTACACTTTTGGTGACGGTAATATCAAATCAATGTACATGAAGGCAAAGCAACAAATGAATCACTTCCTCCAGCACTAAACAGACTTCATTCAGCATATTAACCCACACAATAAGGGGCATTTGAAGGATACTCAAGACCACCAATGAAATTTCTCAGAATTTTACAATTCCATAATAAAAACCCCAAAGTGTCAAAACGCACTGCGGTTGAGGTCTAATGTTAATGGCACTTACCCATCCAGGGAAGGCTGACCACGTGGGAACTCGCTGGCAGAGGTCTCGCAGGATTCGGATGATGATCACGCAGGACTGAAGACCATTGGCTCTAGCCTTTGATGCAATAAAGTTAGGTTTATGGAGTGACCCAGCGTGATAAGAGATGGACCAAACATGTTAATCAGTTTCATCGTAGAGGTTCCAAATACTACTGTGCATAATGGAAGCTTGAGTATGGTTCGATTTGCATATAAGCCATAACTGTTTGCAATCAGCTGCCATTCCCAGTAGTCTTGGACCTCGCAGTTAGTAGGGGAAGTCACAGTTTGCAAGACGCACAAGAAATGAGGACTTTTCTTGCCATCTTCTAAACCCTGACCCCAGATTTGTCCAGGTATCTCACAAACAGGGACTTAAAAGTACAAGAGTCCACCTGAGAGGAGAATATAAGGACTGAAAGAGGCAAGGAAATCTGTTTTACTTTGCCTGTGCTTTGCCTGGTAGCAAAATCAAAGGAAAATATACAGATGTTCCTTTTTCTCTCAATCCTCATTGTATAAAATATATAGAATAAAAACAATACAAACATTGAACATGAAAGCACTTCTGGATGGTACAACCTTGTGCTGGTTACTGTGCAGCCTTATGGAATCACATGTCACTATATGTCAATCTAAATTGGATTGGGAATACAAGGATGCCAATTCTTTGCTAGGTTTTTTGTGAGAGATTCAAATGAACTTGGGTTTACCATCTCTACATACAACATACTTTGACCAGATTTTTGTTGGCACAGATGACATCCTTGAATATATGTGTATGTGTGCTTGTGTGTGTTTTTGCTATAAATAGTTTAATTATAACCCAAAAAAACCAAACAAATGAATATACTGAAATAATGCATCTCATAAGGCTACAAGAAGAAAGTAAAATGATGTTCCGAACCTGGAACCACTTAGCGTGGCGCAGAACAGCCAGAGCGTCAAGGCATTTTTGCCTGTCCAAGACGTCCGCTGGGTCTTTCACCATACCCGAGGTTACATCTAAAAATGAATTTCAAGTGTCAAAATGGTGATGAGGAATGGGTGTTTGACCAGGTCAGCGAGGCTGGCAGAGAACAAACACATTGCCACACATACCAGCTTTTCTTTCCGTAACATCCTACACTTGCTTTTTCAGAATTTCCAAGAGATTACTGACATTTGAAAAACACAGCAAAACACTAATGTCAAAGCTTTGTTTACAGACAGTGTACAGCATGTTAGGTTATTATGTTTACACACTCACCTAAAGACAAACAGACCAATACCATAGCTACACTGAGTGTTTGGTCACAAATGTTTGAAGCCAAGACTGTTTTATCAGGTGATTGTGTTTGTTGGCAACTTGTAAATTAAACATTGACATTTTGTAGATGTTTCTAGTTCAAGCACTGAGAATCAAGGGATTTGACAGCTAATGATGAACTGTGTTACAATTAGGAAGAATGGGCTAATAGCAAGTGACCTGATAAAAAAAAAGTGGCACAGCAACAGTAGGTGTGGCAAAGTTTTTGGGATGTGAGAAAACCTTGGTCAAAAATCCTTCCGAAGCTCTCAGGCCCTACCAACCCTTTTACAGGAGACAATGTACTAGTGTCGAGTGTCGAAAGAAAGGGAGGGGGAAGGAAAAATTTAACTCTGTGCTCAAGTTGTATATTACAACAGATATATATATCTATATATAGATATATATATATAGATATAGATATATATAAAATATATAAAAAGAGGAAGCAATGGTTGCTGAAGAGGAGAAGTACAAGAAAACAAAAGGGTTAGGATATCATGCATGCAAAAACCTAACATCAGTAGTTTGGAATAAGACCCCAACAATCATTATATACCAAAAGCCATATTCAGGTGCAACCACAGATTCCTCTGCCATAGTCTCCTTTCCTGAACTTTTATTAATACTCCCCTAAGAATAATCCTCAGAGCAATCATCACAGTTACTGATTCATTATAATAGTTGACCATCTTCAAATCATTTGTCCTCCTTTTTCCATAATGCATGAGGTTAAAGGGAAGCGTTTGCTTTTAGCTAAACATGAGCCACTTTGAGCCCAATTTTGAGTGCAGTTTATGTAAAAAAGACAACACGAATCAACTCAGGGGAGCACTTTAGAACAGGGGACCTGAGCATGGTGAAGTGTTCACCAGTACACAAAAGGAACATTTGTTTCCTGTGACAAAATCACAACCAAATTTCTCCGACTCGGCCAAATCTTGATTACAAAAAGCAATGCAAAGTTCCCACCTGTGCACAACTGGTTCAGATTCAGCTTTAAGAAATGACATGTCTCCTATGTCTGTTCATTTATCACTTAGACGCTTACAGGAATTGTCTTTTGTCGCATAGCTTGATGAAAATTTGGAAAAAAAAGTAATGTACGTCTCCCAACAATCAAATGGAAACAATCCCCTGAAACACAGGAAACAAAATAGAATCTCACCTGGGAATAACTAGACTTAACACAATGCAAACACTGATCATGCTTTGTTTAAAGGGTAACGATAGCATCTGAGAGGTAAGAATTACAGAGCAAAAGCACGAGAGCAATACTGCTGGCACATGCCCTTTTCATTTTCTTTAAAACAAAACAAAGTAGTAATGAGAACCATGCAATTACAAGACTCAGAAAATATTTAGGTTGGACATCTCATAAAGCAGATTATAGAAATCTGATGTTTCATTTAGAAAAACGTTTTAAAAACTAATAATTTGCTGTTTAAATAAAGGCAGTTCACACTGTGCACAACACAGTAAAGGTAAGAAATGATCTCTCATGTTGACTGAATCAAATAAGGAACATGGACTATACCCACTACACCAGCAAAACCACCGTGTGCCAGCAGGACAGTGCTCTTCAGAGCGTCAACCAACATACTGAAACTGATTTTACAGAGAGATAAATATTAAAAAGGTCGTGAAAGGCTGTCATGGGTTTCCAACCTCCATCCCGGCCATTTTCCTCTCTGATGACGGGTGAAGTCAGCGTGATTGTCACTTGCATCTTTGGCTCGGTACAGGACGTCAGAATGATGGCTGCTTCCTGGACAGATCCTTTGACTTCGTATTTCTCTGATGTTACCAGCTGGAGGAGAACATTTTTTTAAACATGAAAATAAATTCATTTCCAAAAGAAATAAGTTGAGAGGCGTACTTAGTCAGCTCAGTGGACACTTTCACATGTATAGTTACACCCTGTGATGATTAAGAAGGAAAACTAGCTTCATAGCGGTGAGGTTACTCTGCATACCACCCTCAGTCTGTGTGTGCGTACGGTAACTCTAATCTACAGCAAGAAAATCAGAGCTTCTTCATCCCTGGAAGCTGGTGAACCCATCCAATTCATCCCCTCATTCAGTTCATGAGGACCCCTCAGGAAGCCTCTGGTGGGGCACGAAAATACTGATACTGGTGCAAGCACACAACAGATCACATGACAGGCTGCCGTATCAATACTCTCATCTAAAAGATTACTATGAGGCATATTCACAAGTAAATATTTAGGCAATCTGAAGAAAGAAGTTGGTCTTTATAAAAAAAGCAGTTTGTATGCCTTGTGCCCAAACTGAGGCGGGTGATCTAAGTGTGGTGTCTGTCAAAGCTGCCACTAAAGGTCAAGTGTGGGGTGACATGGTGAAGATATTACTGTTAGCTGTTTGGGGAGGTGCTCCACGATGGAGGTGAGGAGGCTCTTGGTGGGCTTCTCAGAGCAGAGCAGGACTAGATTGACATTCTTGTCCCCACGGAGCAGCAAGCCTTTGGCCAGGACACCAACTCTCATCACTCCCTTCAGGGCTCTGGGAAATGATTACAGCACAACAGCAACTATTAGACTTGAAATCCCTCTAAGCAAGCGATGTAGTTCTCCTGTCTCAGGAGAGCCATATCACTACATCAGTTTTTCTTCGGACACGAGAGTCAAACCTTGGAGTAAGTGGTTCTCCCCCCCCAGATGCCTTTGTATTGTCACTATGTCACATGTACAGTGAGATTCAGAGCATCTCCGACCCAGTGCACACAAGGTTACTACAACCTAATCGCACACACTAAAAGAGTCAAGCTGAGTACATACTAGTGGTAAAGGGCTATTAGATCGTCCAAGCACACACTTAGGCACTGGCTCCTGACCAATCTTGAAACTGTCTCGGTGGGTTAGGAGGTTCATCAAAGGGATATGCAAAGACAGTTCTACTTGCAGTTGTTGACCAGTAAAACTAAAGATTGTCATCCACCCACACACCTGTCTTTTGCTGGTTCTTTCTTCTCTTTGTCTTCTTCTTTGGTCTTATCCTGGTCTGTAATTATGTCAGACACCAGTTTGAGAGCACGTTCAGTAATTGACACAATTTTCTGGATGGACTGAAGCTCATCTTCTGAGGGGTAGATGGCTGCATGCTTGGTCATTACGTAGCGGTCATCTGAGGAGTCAGGCCGGCGTGGAGGCTGTAAGATGGAACAGTTCAAACAGGTTTAGGGTTTATTAAAGGACATGCCAGCGCTAAGATCAAAAAGCTTAAACAGGTATAAAAAAAAACAGACTTTCAAATGATACATTTCACCTCCTAAAAGCCAAACCAGGAAAAAAAAAAAAACCAACAATTTTTTTTAACAATAACTATCAGTTGTATTTTTTGTTAATTCAAACAAGAGATGGCCATTGTAGTCAAACTCAGAATACATTACCAGATAAGAGAAAATCTAAGTTCTTGGAGCCTCAAACCTTCACTGCAAAAGCCATTAATCTTCCTCAAATGTTCGTTAGTGCAACAGAACCACACGCAACATGTGCATGTTTTGGTGCATTAGAAGCCCTTCATTACTGGTGGTATTTTGCAAAGCAGTGCTGGTGTACATTCAAGTCAGGGCATATGTTGTTTTCTGGGATTTACACCTTTACAAACACAGGAATGGTGCTACCTGTGTCCAACTTGACACACTGACGTGGCAGATGTCTGTACCTGTGCTAACACACCTGTGGTAATGGCTGTGAAGGTCTTAGGATGCATCGCTGTCTCTGATCACTGTCAGTGAAAGGAGGAGGATGGCTGTTCAGCTTTAGATGCTGGCATGTTAACTCGGTTCAAATTGAGGGCAATTGTAATCAAACCCTTTTAGCAGACACTGGTTTGTTGTTCAGCTGCCTTACAGACTTCTCAGCAGTCTGAGATGCACAGCTCAAAGATCTAGCCAGACAGGGATATATCTGACCTTGATGGGGTTTTGTACATGTGTACTAGCTTGCCAGTACACGGCACTTTGCTCCACTATTGGACAGTGAAAAGAGCCATAATCCCACAAGCATCAGACTGAATGTCTTCCCCATAAAAAGTTTTAGAATTCATCCATTATTTGTTAAGCAGAAAGAAGAGCCCCAAATGAGAAACCATGCACTGTTACAATACTTTCCTAGTATGCCAGTTAGTAGAGCTACCCATAAAGTTAATGCAACTGCATATTTATATCAGCATATCAGCCGGATAGGCTGTCCACTCTAGTCCACTGTTCAACTCAGGTTACTAACTGGCTCTCCAGCAGCTGCCTTATTTTAAAGGCCTACATGACAGACCATGTGCACAGTTCCTGGTGCACAGTTCCTAGTGCACAGTTCCTAGTGCACAGTTCCTAGTGCACAGTTCCTAGAACTATATCCTAAAATCAGCCAGGCTCTTGTTTCCTTTTGTTCACTGCTAAGTCCAGAATGCTCGCTGTCTTCAGTGACGGGCTCAGACTTTGTTAGTTGTTCCCTGTACATGACTAAAGACTGGGGGGACAGAGCGTTCAGTCTGTGGCACCAAGGCCACCGTCTACCACAACAACAACACCAAGTTGTTTCTGTTGAGAGCTCATTCATTTTACAGCTACTCTATTAGTGTCTTATTACAAAAACCCCAAAGACATGTCCTACCACAGGCCCCTGAGGCTGCAGGCCAGGGATGCCAGGACGGACTCCGAGTAGGCCGGGAGGGCCCGGAGGCCCTTGTGGATATCCTCCATCTGGCAGACGACGACGCTCATCCCAATGGTGCTGTTCCTCCTCCATGCGTCTCCAGTACATGTCTTCTTCATAACGCCTGAAAAATAACGGGTCTCACTCAAATATTTTATCTGTCTGCTTCTTGCACCGTGTAGAAATGCTTCAGTGCTCCTGGGGGAAAAAAAGCACGTATCATCTGTTGTACTTTATAGAAGGAAAATTTAACAACCAACTAGAAAGTGCATTTTCTGAAGAAACTGCAGTGTGAATGCTTGAATCTGAATGTATGCACTGAAATGAATTAATTGCTGAATTTTGACTGAAAAATTTTGAATGAGATGAAAAATACAGAAATTTTCACCTGAAAACAAAAGTGCTGAACTGCTAAAAGCTAACATCCACGCAGAAGAAGTTGGAAAATAGCTGAAAATGTTTTAATTGTAAATTAGAAAAACCTAAGAAATGAGAAAAGAAAATTTAGAGTCAGAAAACATCTGAATGAATATTAAAAGTTCATATTCTTTGAATCACTGAATTACTAAAATGTGATCCCTCCACTTGGATCCACACAGTTTTAAAGGTTTACATCTCTGAGCTTTGAAAGACACTGTGCTGGAAAGAGAAGAACAATGGCGACGTTTTGAGGGTAAAATGATGGCTGTAGAGCGAACACTGTGGACACAGCAGCAGTTGAAAGAGAAGTGTTTAAGATGAATCTTGGCACAGTGAGAGACAGAGCTCGTTAGGCAGGCAGGTGTGAGCCTGGTTGCTATAGTGACTGCACCCACTGGCTCCATACACACGCGCACAGACATGTCGTATTGACAAAATTCTTTCACCGTGAGCACCAGCAATGTCCAGTCTACCTAATTCTCAGTTTTCATGCCTGTGGAGTTTATTATATGGACGTGGTGACAGTGTAAAGACACCATGCTCTTCTGATTTTCAAACGAACCTTCTGAGCCATTTTAACATTACAGTCTATGGAAGAGTTGGAGGGAGGAGGCTGTGCTTTGGTGACATTTATGAAAGAACCATAACACCTAGTACAATAATAAACACATTGGATGAAAGAGGACAGCGATGGCTACATTTTGAGGGTAAAATCATACATGTAGAGCAAACGCTGCGGAGACAGCAGCAGTTTTAAAAAAGATTTTAAGATTAATTTTTTTTGCTCCTCTCACTCTAGCAGTTGAGCTGTCTCACTCTAGCCCTAACATTCCGTCCCATACACACCCATTATAAACTCTGAAACGGCTGAAAAAGCAGCATGAAACTTAAACTGGAACTGAAGAAAAAGTATGATATTGAAAAGATAAATACAAGTTGAATAGTTCAATGTCTTGTCTTCGTTTTAAAGTTTGAATGGTGGCTCTATGTCAACGTATGTGGAAGTAGTAAGAGTTTAAAAATGAGTAAGTTGAATGAGGATTTGAAGGGTCTCCCCATTGAAATACATGGGGAATTTTTGTTGAAAAAAGTTGAATAAAATTAAAAATATAAATGTTAAAAATGAGAAAAATAGAAGCAGTCATGTCCTAAAGAAGAGGAATCTAACGGTGTTTGAATGGTTTTTCTAAGTTGAACGTAGAGCTGGGCGATAAAACGATAACGATATGTATTGCGAAATAACTTTTTCTCGATAGAAAAATTAAACTATTGCGATAGACCTCATCTCTCTTGTCCTCTTAAAAAAAAAAAAAAAAAAAGAACAGCCAATCCAAATTAAGTAGCGCAGAGCCGAACCAATCACAGCCGCAGCGTCACGTCACATGACTTGTTACGTACAGCACAAGCGCCAAGGCGCACATGTGTATTTGTTTTTGCAGCCGGGCCGCCCAGGTAATGAAGGAAATGAGTTTGCCGACTAGAGAAAAAGCAACCGAGAGTGTGAGCGAAGGTTACCGAAGAAAAAACAGATGATGGTTCCAATGCTGGAGAGATTGTCAAACGGAATGGCCACAGAAGTTCCGTAGTGTGAAGGTATTTCGGCTATTTCAAGTCTGACAAAAAACAGAGTAGCGCGCACTGTAAATTGTGCCGAAAGCAAGTCTGGATATACAATAAAGCGGTGCATGCTCAATCTCTGACTGAAAGCGCTAATTCGTCATTCGGCTTTTGTCAGACTAAAGTAACTGTTAAAACTGTTTGAAAAGCTAAGCTATACAACAAGGAGAGATTGATGCTACGTCCACACGTACCCGGGTATTTTTGAAAACGCAGATTTTTCTATGCGTTTGCACCTTTCGTCCACACGTAAACGGCGTTTTCAGTCACTGAAAATGGAGATTTCTAAAAACGCCTGCCAGGGTGGATATTTTCGAAAACTCCGTTTATGCATTTACGTGTGGACGAGAAAAACGGAGAAAACGCAGCGTCAAAGGTGTGCGCCTTTTTTGACGTCACACTGTGTGCCACGTTATTGTTTCGGTGAAATGAATTTCTACAATACTGTTACTGTTAATTGTACTCTCTGCAGTGTTTAAATGCTTACATATACACACATAGTTACTGTCCCTCCACACATACGACTCGGTTCTGTTTCTATGCCCCATCTTTGTTTACTATTTCCTACCGAGGCTTCTAGACTTCTGATTGGCCAACATTTCTACACGGTTAGGAATATATCACCACCTGTTGCTTTGGCATGTTCCTAGCAGCGTTTTCCTTCATTTCTGCGTTTACGTGTGGACGGGATTATTTTTTAAAACGAAAACGGAAAATCTCCGTTTTCAAAAATACCCGTGTACGTGTGGACGTAGCCTGAGAATTTCCTTTTAGTTCTCAGTTTATTTGATATTGACAAAAGTTAGTCAATTTTGTCTGTTCTTCTGTAAAACAAACTAAGATTTATTTTTAGAATTAAAATTTTGTTTCTAAGTGGAATTGACAATTTAGTCTGTTTTGTTTGTTCTATTTTGAAACTTAAACGCTTTAGCGGCTGCCTTTTGTGTAGTTTACAATATTTGCCTTTATCTGAAACTGAAGTCTCATGTTCCTTAAGTACATCTACCCTGTTGAACTTATTATGGGAAATAAATATTTTAATTAAAACAAGCTGCTAATTATTTCACATTTTACTTGTGAGCAATGGCACATTTAAATCTTACAAATATAGTTATTTGGCTTATATCGTGATATATATCGTTATCGCCTGAAATGAAAAAAACATATCGTGATATGAAAAAATCTTATATCGCCCAGCTCTAGTTGAACGGTTTTGAAGGAGTTAGATGCCAAAAAACGTACGGAATATGATATAACAACTAGAAAGTGCATTTTCTGAAGAAACTGCAGTGTGAATGCTTGAATCTGAATGTATGCACTGAAATGAATTAATTGCTGTATTTTGAGTTAAAAATTTTGAATTAGATGAAAAATACAGAAATTTTCGCCTGAAAACAAAATTGCCGAACTGCTAAAAGCTGACATTCACACAGAAGAAGTTGGAAAATAGCTGAAAATGTTATAAATGTAAATTAGAAAAAGATGAGTAATGAGAAAAGAAAATTTAGAGTCAGAAAACATCTGAATGAATATTAAAAGTTCATATTCTTTGAATGACTGAATGACTAAAATGCGATCCCTCCACTTGGATCCACACGGTTTAAAAAGTTTACATCTCTGAGCTTTGAAAGACACTGTGTTGTAAAGAGAACAACGCTGGCGACGGTTTGAGGGTAAAATGATGGCTGTAGACCAAACACTGTGGACACAGCAGCAGTTGAAAGAAGTGTTTAAGATGAATCTTGGCAGAGTGAGAGACAGAGCTCGTTAGGCAGGCAGGTGTGAGCCTGGTTGCTATAGTGACTGCACCCATTGGCTCCATACACACGCACACAGACATGCACCTCACTTTTGCTGCTTAAAATGAACAGAAAAGTTAGGCCGAAACAAATCGCTCCCAAATGAAAAGTACAGGTCCTATTGACGAAATTCTTTCACCGTGAGCGGCAGCAATGTCCAGTCTACCTAATTCTCAGTTTTCATGCCTGTGGAGTTTATTATATGGACGTGGTGACAGTGTAAAAACACCATGCTCTTCTGATTTTCAAACGAACCTTCTGAGCCATTTTAACATTAGAGTCTATGGAGGAGTTGGAGGGAGGAGGCTGTGCTTTGGTGACATTTATGAAAGAACCATAACACCTAGGACAATAATAAACACATTGGATGAAAGAGGACAGCGATGGCTACGTTTTGAGGGTAAAATCATACCTGTAGAGCAAACGCTGCGGACACAGCAGCAGTTTTAAAAAAGATTTTAAGATGAATTTTTTTGCTCCTCTCACTCTAGCAGTTGAAGCTCTCACTCTAGCCCCAACATTCCGTCCCATAGACATCCATTATAAACTCTGAAACGGCTGAAAAAACATCATGAAACTTAAACTGGAACTGAAGAAAAAGTATAATAGATATTGAAAAGATAAATACAAGTTCAATAGTTGAATGTCTTGTCTTCGTTTTAAAGTTTGAATGGTGGCTCTATGTCAATGTATATGGAAGTAGATACAGTTTAAAGAGGAGTGAGTTGAAGGAGAATTTGAAGGGTCTCCCCATTGAAATACATGGGAAATTTTTGTTGAAAAAAGTTGAATAATTTTAAAAATATAAATGTTATAAATGAGAAAAATAGAAGCAGTCATGTCCAAAAGAAGAGGAATCTAACGGTGTTTGAATGGTTTTTCTAAGTTGAACGGTTTTTAAGGAGTAGGAGTACAAAAAACGTACGGAATAGATAAAATATAACTAGAAAGTGCATTTTCTGAAGAAACTGCAGTGTGAATGCTTGAATCTGAATGTATGCACTGAAATGAATTAATTGCTGAATATTAAGCCAAAAATGTTGAATGAGCTGGAGAATACAGAGTTTTTAACCTGAAAACAAAAGTGCAGAACTTTTGAAAGCTTATGTTCACACATAAGAAGCAGGAAAATAGCTGAAAATGTTTTAAATGTAAATTAGAAAAACCTAAGTAATGAGAAAAGAAAATTTAGAGTCAGAAAACATCTGAATGAATATTAAAAGTTCATATTCTTTGAATCACTGAATGACTAAAATGTGATCCCTCCACTTGGATCCACACAGTTTAAAAACTTTACATCTCTGAGCTTTGAAAGACACAGTGTTGGAAAGAGAACAACGATGGCGACGTTTTGAGGGTAAAATGATGTCTGTAGACCAAACACTGTGGACACAGCAGCAGTTGAAAGAGAAGTGTTTAAGAGGAATCTTGGCACAGTGAGAGACAGAGCTCGTTAGGCAGGCAGGTGTGAGCCTGGTTGCTATAGTGACTGCACCCAATGGCTCCATACACACGCACACAGACATGCACCTCACCTTTGCTGCTTAAAATGAACAGAAAAGTCAGGCCCAAACAAATCCTTCCCAAATGAAAAGTACAGGTCCTATTGACGAAATTCTTTCACAGTGAGCGGCAGCAATGTCTAGTCTACTGAATTCTCAGTTTTCATGCCTGTGGAGTTTATTATATGGACGTGGTGACAGTGTAAAAACACCATGCTCTTCTGATTTTCAAACGAACCTTCTGAGCCATTTTAACATTAGAGTCTATGGAGGAGTTGGAGGTAGGAGGCTGTGCTTTGGTGACATTTATGAAAGAACCATAACACCTAGTACAATAGTAAACACATTGGATGAAAGAGGACAGCGATGGCTACGTTTTGAGGGTAAAATCATACCTTTAGAGCAAACGCTGCGGACACAGCAGCAGTTTTAAAAAAATATTTTAAGATTAATTTTTTCGCTCCTCTCACTCTGGCATTTGAGCTGTCTCACTCTAGCCCCAACATTCCGTCCCATACACACCCATTATAAACTCTGAAACGGGTGAAAAAATATCATGAAACTTAAACTGGAACTGAAGAAAAAGTATAATAGATATTGAAAAGATAAATAAAAGTTGAATACTTGAATGTTTTGTCTTCGTTTTAAAGTTTGAATGGTAGCTCTATGTCAACGTATGTTGAAGTAGATACAGTTTGAAAATGAGTAAGTTGAATGAGGATTTGAAGGGTCTCCCCATTGAAATACATGGGAAATTTTTGTTGAAAAAAGTTGAATAATTTTAAAAATATAAATGTTATGAATGAGAAAAATAGAAGCAGTCGTGTCCAAAAGAAGAGGAATCTAACGGTGTTTGAATGGTTTTTCTAAGTTGAACGGTTTTGAAGGAGATACAGTACAAAAAACGTACGGAATCTATAATAAAATAGAATAAAGATTAGAAGAACAATACTGTGAATGCTTTTACAAGCATTCACACTAATAATAAAGATTAGAAGAACAATACTGTGAATGCTTTTACAAGCATTCACACTAATAAAGATTACAACAACAATACTGTGAATGCTTTTACAAGCATTCACACTAATAAAGATTAGAAGAACAATACTGTGAATGCTTTTACAAGCATTCACACTAATAATAATAAAGATTAGAAGAACAATACTGTGAATGCTTTTACAAGCATTCACACTAATAATAAAGATTAGAAGAACAATACTGTGAATGCTTTTACAAGCATTCACACTAATAATAAAGATTAGAAGAACAATACTGTGAATGCTTTTACAAGCATTCACACTAACTAGAAAAATTTGCATTTCCTGCGAAAATGCTGTGTGGATGCCTTAACGCTGAAGCTGTCTGCTGAAAAGCTGAAAAAGATGAAAAGTTGCAAAAAGTTGTATGGTGGTGAAAAAAAAAAAAAAATGTCGCCCTGAGCAGGATTCGAACCTGGCCCTCCTGGTCTCAAGGCGGCTATTCATTTCCCTGAGCCAAAGTCATTCTTACAAAGAAGAGGTGGAGAGACGGACAATTCTGCTGAAATGAGCAGAAGCGGCTGAGAATTGTGCTGATAAGAGGTGAAAAGGCTGAAAATTTTGCAGAAAAGAGGTGAATCAGCAGAATTTCTGCAGAAAGGAGGCAAAAAAGCAGAAACTTGCGCTGAAAAGAGATGAATCAGCAGAGTCTCTGCTGAAAAGAGGGTTTTTTTTCTGAAAAAAGCCAAAAAAAAAAAAAGCTGGAATTTGTGCTGAAAAGGGGTGAAGAAGCTAAAGTATACCAAATCAAAGTATTTGTGCCAAAACATAGTGTTTCTGCCATATTGTGGTACTACTACATTACAACATGAATATGGATTAAAGATGAAAGAAACTGGCAACAAATTCCTCCACTACAAACCAGTCTGATACCACTTCTTTGCAGTGTTCACGTTTACTAAGGCACTACCCAAAAGGCGCTACAAGAGGGCACTCCAACACAAGAGATGACCTATGTACACTGATGCACTTAGTAACAGTCAGCCTCCTTGAATTGGCAGAAATACTGTGATTTAGTAGTAATACTATAACATAACAGATATACTGTGATGTTGCAGACATAGTATGTTTTTGCACTACTCATTTGTAGTGAAAAAAAAATTAGCAATATAAATTACAGGTCTGTGATAGTGTATAAATTTGTAGTGAAAAAAAAAAAAAAAAAAAATATGTTGAACAAGGTGGGATTGAACCCACGACCTTTGAGCTGCAGACCCGTGTCATTACCAATTGCGCCACCTGGAAAGGGGGCAGAGGGCTGGAAAAAAGATTGATGAGCAGTCCGAAATACATTGCAGTGAGAGGCGAAAGACACCATTTTTTGGAGTTACAAAACGTTGTGTAACTCAAAAACTAGGTGGGATAGAAGCATAATTCTTTTACTGGGTGAATCAGCGGACTTTGCTGTACTTTGACTGCGATTTCCATAGCTCTTTGTACCTCCGTTGCAGAGATATGACGAGAGAAGAAACGGCTTCATTTTCAGAGTTTGAAAACTGACAGGAGGACACATGAATCGGCATAAGCCTCTTGTCTTAACTTTGCTTTGTTAAAATTATTTATGATTTATGATTTGGCAGAAACACTGGGACTTGGTATAAATACTATGATTGACATGAAATACTTTGACTTAGCAGAAATTCTATGATTGAGCAGAATTACTAGGATTTAGCACAAACACTATGCTCTGGCTCAAAAACCTTTATTTTTCAGTTATATTATGATTTGGAAGAAATACTATGCTTTGGAAGAATTACCAAGATTTGGCAGAAATACTATGAGCAGTAATAATATAACATAGCAGAAATACTGTTATTTTGTGGAAATACTGTACTTTGGCACAAATACTATGATTTGGCAAAAATACTATGATTTAGCAGAAATACTATGATTGAACAGAAGTAGTAAGATGTAGTAGAAGTACTTTGATTTAACAGAAATACTATTATGGAGGAGTAATACTTTAACATGGGAGAAATATTGATACAGACACACAAACATACACATACGCAGAGCCTAAAGGGAACAGTGGCTGTGTTATGGCTGCGGCCATATGACCACTGTGTGCTGTCTTGTTCTGTCTCTCTACTGTGTTTTAGACTCTTTGCAGGTCCATCCTCTAATGAAGAGTAGCGAGCGGCTGATTGGCCCGTGGAGCACGTGCCCACGTTCAAAAGCCGCTCTGACAGTTCCGGAGAGAGAGAGAGAGAAGCGAGCAAGCGGTTTGACAGCCGACGCGGTCCTGGCCCTGGTTTCCAGCTTATACCTTTTGTTGTGTATTTGTGTGAGCGTGTTCGGTGAGAGCAGCTCCTAGTGTGTTAACTTAGTGCTCAGGCACTTATAGGCTGAAGCAGAAGGGGTGAGCCGCCTTTTTCTTTGGAACAGTTTTCTCCTGTTTTCCGGGTTAGGGAGCGAGGGTTAGTATTGTCATTTGTTTGTTTTATTTCTTTCATAGGGATTAGTTAGTTTTCTCTGGTGGGATTTAGTTGGTTTTGTTTATTGTTTTGGCCTGGGTTCACCCTGGAGCTATGCTTCATCACTTTTAATAAAATCACTTTTTTACTCACAACTGGTTTTGGATGTTTGGCTTGGGAACCAGGGCGGGTATTTGTCTCTCTCTCTTCTAACCTTTATGTGCGTCTCCACCCGCCTAGACTGGGGGCGTAACAGGCTGTTAAGAGTCTGGGCTTGGTATATCTAGGTCAGTTAAATTAGCTGCACCTGCTGTAATCAGCCCTTACACACACAGACACAGAGAGAGGTATAAGTTTTCTGCAGTGTGATTCTCACATTCAGGATTCCCCTCGAACAAATGGCCATAATTTCCTAACCGTAGGGGCTAGAACGGTCATTCTGACACCATTTTGTTCAGAAGAGATGGGGGAATCTGCAGGTCTTCATAATTCAGAGATAAAATATAAATTATTGAAGATATATGACTTGTAATACACTGTAACTGAGTAGAGGCGAAGCAAAACTGCCTTGACTTGCCCTCAAACAACGTTTTGTAACTCTAAATCTATTTGGAGCATCAAAATCATTCTTTCACCGTAAGAAACAGCAGGTTTCGGTGAACAGTCATAGAAATTTTCAGGTCTCTGTTGAAATCCATCAAAAAGATATGACGAGAGAAAAAAAGTGCCTCATTTCCAGAGTTTGAAATCTGAAGAAATCTGAGAGAGGGACAAATTTCCTACCCTCAAACAAGTGTAATTCATGGCCAAACGGTAATAGGTGAGCTAAAAATTTTTGAATTGTGAGCATCAGGGATGTCTGAAGATATATTGGCACAAGCCTCATGTCTCAACTTTGTTTCGTTAAGGAGATATGACGATTTGAAAATGCCTCTCATTAGAGAATTACAGTGCTGATTTTGAAGAAACTCTCCACTGAGTTTCTATGGAGAGTTTTCAGACTTTATGTTACTCTGAGGAGATTTGCAAAAAATGTATAAGTCCCACAACAATGATAGTGACATTTTCTGAACGCCAGCAAAAATACCTACGTTTTGATGTATAATTTGTGGGGGTTGAGTGGAAATTGAGCGAGTAGCAAGAAATTGTTTAGACATGAAGAGAAAATTCAGAAAGGACCAGCACTCTGAGTTAATTGCATAGCAACCATAGCAACGCATGTATTTTCTGAAAAAAATCACAATTTTGCAACTGAAAACTTAAAGAGAGATAAGATTAAAACGGTAGAAGATCTGAAAAAGCTGAATCAGACAGGAATAGCCCAATAATCTGAGAACATTTTAAAGTTTGAATGGAATTTCTAGGTGAAAGTATGAGGAAGTAGTTAAGTTTCAAAAACAAGCAAGTTTTAGCAGAATTGTGGAAGTTTCCCATTCATTTCAATGGGACAAATTAAAGGAAAAAAGTGTAATATTTTAAAAAGTATAATAGTAATAAACACCAAAAGTCATAGCAATAATTAGCAGAAAGAGCAGAACAGATTAGAGTTTGAACTGAGAAAATCGGCTGAAAACTGAGGGAGTAGTTAAACGACAAAAAACGTACGGAAGCAACCAGAATAAAGTATAATAAAGAACTAGAAAGCGAAAATTTCAGAAGAAATTTTATGTGTGCCTATGCCGCTGCTATTCAGTGTAGTTTGCCATTCATACAGCTACAGAGAGCAAAACTCAGAAGAGCACCCATTCTCCACCATGAACTATGGTAAAAACAAACACCGCTCACGCTTCACAGATAACAGCTTACAGTTTTGTGTAAAGATGAAGTTACTTTGTACAGCGCCGATTTGCAGACGCTGTGCACACAGGTTCATGAGCAGAAGTCCCATTGTACCACGGCAGATCCGACAATGTTTGCATGAACACGCTTTGAAGCATTACGTTATGGACCACTTTTCACACATGGTTGGTGTACCCAAACAGCCAGCTGTAGCTTTTCAACTCACAGCCTGACACACACCCAAAAACAGCCGAGAGAGCACAGACTACGCCCGAGAGGCGTGATTGCAGGTGCCGCTCAGGTGGGTCCACCTCCCCTGCAGCGGCACTGCAGACCACGCCCCGCCACACACATCAAACACGTAAAATAAATATTTATGCACTTTTGCATTCACTTTTGTTTTTTGTTATTTTTACACAGTGTTCTGAATGATGAACAATGGTCTACAGCCAATCTTGTGTATTATTATACAAACTTTGGTTGTAAGTTTCAGATAACTATTTAATAAAAGCTAAATATTTTATATGAGAGTAAGAAAGAAAAGTATATCTTTGTGTCCACCTTTCTCTGTTAATGCCCTACCTGGCCCCCTGGCAAAAGCTTTGCTAGATCCGCCCCTGCACAGTTACCAGCTGTCAGCTACACAAAAAAAGGAGCTTGGTGTATATTTGTCTGTCAGAAACAGTTCATAACTTCCCTTCAACTCATTCATGTCACCTAAGGGTAAACCTGTTTCTCCATCACCAGTTCAGCTCTGATGATTCAGTAAGGACATCTCCTGATTTCATCTTCATGCTCCAGCAAACATCAGCTGATACTAGAAATTAAAATCAAAAGAATTCTAACAACAGCTGATCAAGCTTAAACGTGCTGCTGTTGTTTAGCGCGATAAACAAACAAGAGAGAAAAGCCGATCATTGATCAGTTTCATGACTGAAGTTTCAACAGGCGAGAGAATGACAGGGGAGGCTGTCATAAAGTTCAACATCGGTAACATCGGTAACTTAGCGCGCACACAGCTGTATACAAACTCCGTAGTGCTAGCTAGCACGCAGTACGAGTTATTGTAAGTGATTGAAAAAGTCAGCACAACGAAAATAAACTACACCTAAACTCGGTTTATATCTGACCCAAATACAGTGCAGGTCATAACTTCTTACCTGAAATTCAGTTCACCTCAAGCTCCTGCCTTCGCTTTCCCTGATCCACGATTGACCTCCGCGTTAGCAAACACCGGACGATCGGCGGTAGCCTCACCGCCTTGTATGTCTCGTTCGCGGCATGTCCTTTCTGTCACACACCGGTGGATAGCTGCCCTCTGTTGTAGCTCCACCACCAAACAACTCAGTTATTTTTTCCACATCGACCAGCATCATCGGCCCATATAAACGAAAAATAAGTCCAGCTAAGACACAGACCCTTGCTGAGCGATCGGGCGATTAAACAAATTTTAGCCACCTCACTATCAGCCAAGCCTGGGTGGTTTTTCACGAAGGGTCGCTAGCCGCGCTAGCTAGCTAAGCTAGCGGCGCTAGCTAGCTAGCCAGCCGGCTATCAGCAACACGTAAGAGAACTGTTGCTAAATAAACTACACCTAAACTCGGTTTATATCTGACCCAAATAGAGTGCAGGTCATAACTTCTTACCTGAAATTCAGTTCACCTCACGCTCCTGCCTTCGCTTTCCCTGATCCATGATTGACCTCCGCGTTAGCAAACACCGGACGATCGGCGGTAGCCTCACCGCCTTGTATGTCTCGTTCGCGGCATGTCCTTTCTGTCACACACCGGTGGATAGCTGCCCTCTGTTGTAGCTCCACCACCAAACAACTCAGTTATTTTTTCCACATCGACCAGCATCATCGGCCCATATAAACGAAAAATAAGTCCAGCTAAGACACAGACCCTTGCCGAGCGATCGGGCGATTAAACAAATTTTAGCCACCTCACTATCAGCCAAGCCTGGGTGGTTTTTCACGAAGGGGCGCTAGCTAGCTAAGCTAGCGGCGCTAGCTAGCTAGCCGGCTATCAGCAACACTTAAAAGAATTGTCGCTAATATGGGATGTCTTGATAAAACGAGCAGATATTTGAAGTTTACACACCTACATTCTCGCCTGAAAATATTTTAAAAGTGTATTTTGTGACCTAGAAACACGAATAAAAGACATATAAAACGAAGTGGTGTCCGCCATTGTTTGACTCGGTAGAGGCATGCTATGAATTGTGGGATATGTAGTTTTCACCAAGCATGGCACCCTTTAGGCCGTACTACTCCCGGTATACCACTAGAGAGAGCCAACCCACCACAAATGAAGTCTGTTTCTATGGTGCCAAAAGCAGAATCTTTCTCAGGAGCCTAGAAATTGGCCTAAATTTGCACTAAAATCTAAATATTTCAAAAACTATAAAAGTTATGAACACCAAAAGTCACACCATACTAGCCCAGCTCCAGCCGCACAAAATGATGTAACATATGTACCCCTATTGTCAAAACTGTTTGGCAGAGGAGCGCGGGAAAATTTTCACTAAAATATTAATATTTTAAAAACTATAATAGTCATAAACACCAAAAGTCATAGCACACCATTCCAGATCCAGCCGCACAAAATGAGGTAACATATATGAAGCTTTTCTCAAAACTGCGGGGCGTGATACGTGCCGAAATTTAGGCGGAAGATGGAGAATAATAATAATAACTAGAAAAATTTGCATTTCCTGCGAAAATGCAGTGTGGATGCTGGAACGCTGAAGCTGTCAGCTGAAACTAGCTGAAAAAGCTGAAAAGTTGCAGAATTTGTAAAAACTTTGCAGAAGCAAAGGAACGTTGCTAAAATGTAGTAACTTAGCAGAACTGCAATATCTTAGAGGAAACATAATACTTGGCAGAAATACAATAGCATAGCAGAACTTAGCAGAAATATTGTAACTTACCAGAAACACGATAACTTCCCAAAAATACAAGAATTTCGGAGAAATAGTATAAGATAACAGAAAGAATATATTTAGCCAAACATTCTTAAACATTACAGAAATACTACTCTATAGCAGAAATGATATATTTAGAAAGAAAAATATAATATAGTAGAAATACTATGATTTAGCAGAAATCCTGCAATATAGCTCAATAACAATGATTTAGAACAGATACTATGATTTAGCAGAATAGTAATAACTTAAGTGAAAATATTGGAAAGGTAAAATGACAAGCTGAATAAAAAGGAACATGGTTAAGTTTGCTCAAAACTAATTTTTGTTCACCTGTGAAAAAATAAAATAAAAATACATTTAGAAATACAAATAAGAACAGCCAACAGATACACACAAAATTAAATATGGATACACAAATCAACAAATATGCACAAAATCAAATATGGATACACAAATGTACAGAGAGAGACACACACACACAGGGTCTATGCCAGTCAACCAGTCTGAATATATTATATTTTTATCCAACAATGAGATGCTGCCCTAAAAAGGGCTTTGTGTGTGTCTTTCTCTCTCTCTCTCTCTCTCTCTCTCTCTCTCTCTCTCTCACACACACACACACACACACACACACACACACACTCAGGCTCACACACACACACACACACACACATAGCATCAGCAAGTGAACAGGGGCTGTTAACAGCATGTTTCTAGGTCAGTCAAACAGCTGTGAGCTTCTCAATTTGAATCCACCAATCAGAGAGGTTGTGTGCTTTTTCTCGCCAAAACTGGTGCACCAAGTGCAGGCTTTTACACATGCAGCACAGAGAGAGACAGGATTTTTGCAGTCTATTTCTCATAGTGAGGACTCCCCTCAAACAAACAGCCATAAATTCCTAACCGTAGGGGCTAAAACGGTCATTCTTAGACCGTTGTGTTCAGAAGACATGGGAGAATCTTGAAATGTTGACCATTTAAAATAAAAATATGAAATATCATAGATATATGACATAGATGATTGGTTGTCTTAGAAGCCATGATTGCCCCAATATGCAAATTTGAATGTGCAAGGCCTAAGATATGATTGGCTGGCTGGGAAGCCATGAAGGCAACAATATGCAAATTTGAATGTGCAAGCCCTCGGATATGATTGGTTGTCTTAGAAGCCATATAAAAAGCAGTAAAACTGTACTATGATTTGGTAGAAAAACTATAATTAATCAAAAATACTATATTTGGCAGAAATACTATTTTGTAGCAGAAACACTATATTTAGCACAAATCTGATGAAATAGAAGAAATAGTATGATTTAGCAGAAATGCTGTATTTAGCACAAATACTGGAAAGCAGCAGAAATGCTATGACTTAGCACAATACTAATAACCTAAATAGAAAAATTGGAAAAGCAAAATGGACAGCTGAAAAAATCCTGAACATGCTAAGGGTCCCTCAAATGTAATTGTTAAATGAAAAAAAAAACCCAGCAAAAAAAAGTATAACAGTCACACAACCACAAATATGTACACATATGGTAACACACATGCACAGACAGACACACACAGGATCAAATTCAGTCAACCAGTCTAACTATATTGAATTTAAATCTTACAATGAGATCATCCCATAAAAAGGCTTTCTCTGTCTCTCTCTCTCTCTCTCTCTCTGTCACACACACACACACACACACACACACACACACACACACACACACAAGATCCAATTCAGTCAACCAGTCTAAATATATTGATTTTGAATCTTACAATGAGATCATCCCATAAAAAGGCTTTCTCTCTCTCTCTCTCTCTCTCTCTCTGTCACACACACACACGCACACACACAAGATCCAATTCAGTCAACCAGTCTAAATATATTGAATTTAAATCTTACAATGAGATCATCCCATAAAAAGGCTTTCTCTCTCTCTCTCTCTCTCTCTCTCTCTCTGTCACACACACACACACACACACACACACACACACAAGATCCATTTCAGTCAACCAGTCTAAATATATTGATTTTGAATCTTACAATGAGATCATCCCATAAAAAGGCTTTCTCTCTCTCTCTCTCTCTCCCTCTCTCTCTCTCTCTCTCTCTCTCTGTCACACACACACACGCACACACACAAGATCCAATTCAGTCAACCAGTCTAAATATATTGAATTTAAATCTTACAATGAGATCATCCCATAAAAAGGCTTTCTCTCTCTCTCTCTCTCTCTCTCTCTCTGTCACACACACACACACACACACACACACACACACACAAGATCCAATTCAGTCAACCAGTCTAAATATATTGAATTTAAATCTTACAATGAGATCATCCCATAACAAGCCTTTCTCTCTCTCTCTCTCTGTCACACACACACACACACACACACACACACACACAAGATTCAATTCAGTCAACCAGTCTAAATATATTGAATTTAAATCTTACAATGAGATCATCCCATAACAAGCCTTTCTCTCTCTCTCTCCCTCTCTCTCTCTGTCACACACACACACACAAACACACACACACACACACACACTCACACACACACACACACACACAAACACAAACACACACACACACACACAGGGAGAGAGAAGTAAGTTTCTAGCTCAGTCAAGCAGCCTGGGAGCTGCTGAATTTGAATCCACCAATCAGAGAGGCTGTATACTTTTTCCCGCCAAAACAGGTGCAGCCGTTTTTACACACACAGAGCACAGAGACAGGATTTCTGCAGTGAATTTCTCATAGTGAGGATTCCTCTCAAACAAATGGCCATAATTTCCTAACCGTAGGGGCTAGAACGGTCATTCTTACACCGTTTTGTTCAGAAGAGATCAGGGAATCTTAAAGTGTTGACAATTTATCATTAAAATATGAATTATTAAAGATATTTGACTTCTAATGCACCATAACTGAGTAGAGCAAAGCAAAAACTGCCTTGACTTGCCCTCAAACAACGCTTTCTAACTCTAAATCTATTTGGAGTATCAATATCATTTTTTCACCGTAAGAGACAGCAGGCTTTGGTGAACAACCTTGGAAATTTTCAGGTCTCTGTTGATATCCATTAAAAAGATATGACGAGAGAAAAAAGTGGATCATTTCCAGAGTTTGAAATCTGAAGAAATCTGAGCGAAGGACGAATTTCCTACCCTCAAACAAGTCTAACTCATTTCAGAACGGTAATAGGTGAGAAAGAAATTCTTGAATTGTGAGTGTCAGGAGTGTCTGAAGATATACTGGGACAAGCCTCATGTTTTAACTTCGCTTCGTTAAGGAGATATGACGATTCGAATATGCCTCTCATTACAGAAATCAAGCTGTGATTTTGAACAAGCTCTCCATTGACTTTCTATGGGGATTTTTGAGACTTTGTGTTGGTCTGAGGAGATTTGCCAAAATTCTATAAATCTCACAACAATGATGGTGACATTTTCTGAAAGCCAGCAAAAATACCTACGTTTTGATGTATAATTTGTGGAAGTTGAGTGAAAATTGAGCAAGTAGCAAGAAGTTGTTCGGACATGAAGAGAAGACTGCAAAACCTTCAGTGGCACACTGGAAGCCAAGTGCATAGCAACCATAACAACGCATGTATTTTGTGAAAAATCACAATTTTGCAACTCAAAACTTTAAGAGGCATAAAAGTAAAACGGTAAAAGATTTGAAAAAGCTGATTTATTCCTGAATAGCCCAATAATTGGAGAACATTTTAAAGTTTGAATGGTTATTCTACGTGAAAGTAGGAAAAAGTAGTTAAGTTTCAAAAACAAGCAAATTTTAGCAGAATTGCAGAAGTTTCCCATTCATTTCAATGGGACAAATTAAGCTTAATATTTTAAAAAGTATAATAGTATAAAATACCAAAAGACATAGCCATCATTAGCAGAAATAGCAGAATAGTTTAAAATTTGAACGGTGAAAATCGGCTGAAAATTGTGGAAGTAGATCCACGGCGAAAAGTGTACGGAAGTCCCAAGAGGAACTCAATAGTGTGGATGCCTCCAGCATCCACACAATAATAATAAGAATAATAAATCCGACGAATAGTAATATGTGTGCCTCTTGGCATAGGCACACATAACTAGAAAGCGAAAATTTCAGAAGAAATTTTATGTGTGCCTATGCCGCTGCTATTCAGTGTAGTTTGCCATTCATGTAGCTACAGAGAGCAAAACTCAGAAGAGCACCCATTCTCCACCATGAACTATGGTAAAAACAAACACCGCTCACGCTTCACAGATAACAGCTTACAGTTTTGTGTAAAGATGAAGTTACTTCGTACAGCGCCGATTTGCAGACGCTGTGCACACAGGTTCATGAGCAGAAGTCCCATTGTACCACGGCAGATCCGACAATGTTTGCATGAACACGCTTTGAAGCATTACGTTATGGACCACTTTTCACACATGGTTGGTGTACCCAAACAGCCGGCTGTAGCTTTTCAACTCACAGCCCGACACACACCCAAAAACAGCCGAGAGAGCACAAACTACGCCTGAGAGGCGTGATTGCAGGTGCCGCTCAGGTGGGTCCACCTCCCCTGCAGCGGCACTGCAGACCACGCCCCGCCACACACATGAAACACGTAAAATAAATATTTATGCACTTTTGCATTCACTTTTTGTTTTTTGTTATTTTTACACAGTGTTCTGAATGATGAACAATGGTCTACAGCCAATCTTGTGTGTTATTATACAAACTTTGGTTGTAAGATTCAGATAACTATTTAATAAAAGCTAAATATTTTATATGAGAGTAAGAAAGAAAAGTATATCTTTATGTCCACCTTTCTCTGTTAATGCCCTACCTGGCCCCCTGGCAAAAGCTTTGCTAGATCCGCCCCTGCACAGTTACCAGCTGTCAGCTACACAAAAAAAGGAGCTTGGTGTTTACAGGGAGTGCAGAATTATTAGGCAAATGAGTATTTTGTCCACATCATCCTCTTCATGCATGTTGTCTTACTCCAAGCTGTATAGGCTCGAAAGCCTACTACCAATTAAGCATATTAGGTGATGTCTAATGACATCAACACCCTATATCAGGTGTGCATAATTATTAGGCAACTTCCTTTCCTTTGGCAAAATGGGTCAAAAGAAGGACTTGACAGGCTCAGAAAAGTCAAAAATAGTGAGATATCTTGCAGAGGGATGCAGCAGTCTTAAAATTGCAAAGCTTCTGAAGCGTGATCATCGAACAATCAAGCGTTTCATTCAAAATAGTCAACAGGGTCGCAAGAAGCGTGTGGAAAAACCAAGGCGCAAAATAACTGCCCATGAACTGAGAAAAGTCAAGCGTGCAGCTGCCAAGATGCCACTTGCCACCAGTTTGGCCATATTTCAGAGCTGCAACATCACTGGAGTGCCCAAAAGCACAAGGTGCGCAATACTCAGAGACATGGCCAAGGTAAGAAAGGCTGAAAGACGACCACCACTGAACAAGACACACAAGCTGAAACGTCAAGACTGGGCCAAGAAATATCTCAAGACTGATTTTTCTAAGGTTTTATGGACTGATGAAATGAGAGTGAGTCTTGATGGGCCAGATGGATGGGCCCGTGGCTGGATTGGTAAAGGGCAGAGAGCTCCAGTCCGACTCAGACGCCAGCAAGGTGGAGGTGGAGTACTGGTTTGGGCTGGTATCATCAAAGATGAGCTTGTGGGGCCTTTTCGGGTTGAGGATGGAGTCAAGCTCAACTCCCAGTCCTACTGCCAGTTTCTGGAAGACACCTTCTTCAAGCAGTGGTACAGGAAGAAGTCTGCATCCTTCAAGAAAAACATGATTTTCATGCAGGACAATGCTCCATCACACGCGTCCAAGTACTCCACAGCGTGGCTGGCAAGAAAGGGTATAAAAGAAGAAAAACTAATGACATGGCCTCCTTGTTCACCTGATCTGAACCCATTGAGAACCTGTGGTCCATCATCAAATGTGAGATTTACAAGGAGGGAAAACAGTACACCTCTCTGAACAGTGTCTGGGAGGCTGTGGTTGCTGCTGCACGCAATGTTGATGGTGAACAGATCAAAACACTGACAGAATCCATGGATGGCAGGCTTTTGAGTGTCCTTGCAAAGAAAGGTGGCTATATTGGTCGCTGATTTGTTTTGGTTTTGTTTTTGAATGTCAGAAATGTATATTTGTGAATGTGGAGATGTTATATTGGTTTCACTGGTAAAAATAAATAATTGAAATGGGTATATATTTGTTTTTTGTTAAGTTGCCTAATAATTATGCACAGTAATAGTCACCTGCACACACAGATATCCCCCTAAAATAGCTAAAACTAAAAACTACTTCCAAAAACATTCAGCTTTGGTATTAATGAGTTTTTTGGGTTCATTGAGAACATGGTTGTTGTTCAATAATAAAATTATTCCTCAAAAATACAACTTGCCTAATAATTCTGCACTCCCTGTATTTGTCTCTCAAAAATAGTTCATAACTTCCCTTCAACTTATTCATGTCACCTAAAGGGTAAACCTGTTTCTCCATCACCAGTTCAGCTCTGATGATTCAGTAAGGACATCTGCCGTTTTTACAGCTGTAGCTCCAGCAAACATCAGCTGATACCAGAAATTAAAAGCAAATGAATTCTAACAACAGCTGATCAAGCTTAAAGGTGCTGCTGTTGTTTTGCGCGATAAACAAACAAGAGAGAAACGCTGATCATTGATCAGTTTCATGACTGAAGTTTCAACAGGCGAGAGAATGACAGGGGAGGCTGTCATAAAGTTCACCATGCGCACACAGCTGTATAGAAACTCTGTCGTGCTAGCTAGAACGCAGTACGAGTTATTGTAATCGATTGAAAAAGTCAGCACAACGAAAATAAACTACACCTAAACTCGGTTTATATCTGACCGAAATAGAGTGCAGTTCATAACTTCTTACCTGAAATTCAGTTCACCTCACGCTCCTGCCTTCGCTTTCCCTGATCCATGATTGACCACCGCGTTAGCAATCGCCTGCCCGGCCTCGTATGTCTCGTTGGCGGCATGTCCTTTCTGTCACACACCGGTGGATAGCTGACCTCTGTTGTAGCTCCACCACCAAACAACTCAGTTATTTTTTCCACATCGACCAGCATCATCGGCCCATATAAACGAAAAATAAGTCCAGCTAAGACACAGACCCTTGCTGAGCGATCGGGCGATTAAACAAATTTTAGCCACCTCACTATCAGCCAAGCCTGGGTGGTTTTTCACGAAGGGTCGCTAGCCGCGCTAGCTAGCTAAGCTAGCGGCGCTAGCTAGCTAGCCAGCCGGCTATCAGCAACACGTAAGAGAACTGTTGCTAAATAAACTACACCTAAACTCGGTTTATATCTGACCCAAATAGAGTGCAGGTCATAACTTCTTACCTGAAATTCAGTTCACCTCACGCTCCTGCCTTCGCTTTCCCTGATCCATGATTGACCTCCGCGTTAGCAAACACCGGACGATCGGCGGTAGCCTCACCGCCTTGTATGTCTCGTTCGCGGCATGTCCTTTCTGTCACACACCGGTGGATAGCTGCCCTCTGTTGTAGCTCCACCACCAAACAACTCAGTTATTTTTTCCACATCGACCAGCATCATCGGCCCATATAAACGAAAAATAAGTCCAGCTAAGACACAGACCCTTGCCGAGCGATCGGGCGATTAAACAAATTTTAGCCACCTCACTATCAGCCAAGCCTGGGTGGTTTTTCACGAAGGGGCGCTAGCTAGCTAAGCTAGCCGGCTATCAGCAACACTTAAAAGAATTGTCGCTAATATGGGATGTCTTGATAAAACGAGCAGATATTTGAAGTTTACACACCTACATTCTCGCCTGAAAATATCTTAAAAGTGTATTTTGTGACCTAGAAACACGAATAAAAGACATATAAAACGAAGTGGTGTCCGCCATTGTTTGACTCGGTAGAGGCATGCTATGAATTGTGGGATATGTAGTTTTCACCAAGCATGGCGCCCTTTAGGCCGTACTACTCCCGGTATACCACTAGAGAGAGCCAACCCACCACAAATGAAGTCTGTTTCTATGGTGCCAAAAGCAGAATCTTTCTCAGGAGCCTAGAAATTGGCCTAAATTTGCACTAAAATCTAAATATTTCAAAAACTATAAAAGTTATGAACACCAAAAGTCACACCATACTAGCCCAGCTCCAGCCGCACAAAATGATGTAACATATGTACCCCTATTGTCAAAACTGTTTGGCAGAGGAGCGCGGGAAAATTTTCACTAAAATATTAATATTTTAAAAACTATAATAGTCATAAACACCAAAAGTCATAGCACACCATTCCAGATCCAGCCGCACAAAATGAGGTAACATATATGAAGCTTTTCTCAAAACTGCGGGGCGTGATACGTGCCGAAATTTAGGCGGAAGATGGAGAATAATAATAATAATAATAATAAGAATAATAAATCCGACGAATAGTAATATGTGTGCCTCTTGGCATAGGCACACATAATAATAAATCCGACGAATAGTAATATGTGTGCCTCTTGGCATAGGCACACATAATAATAATAATAATAATAAATCCGAGGAATAGTAATATGTGTGCCTCTTGGCATAGGCACACATAATAAATCCGACGAATAGTAATATGTGTGCCTATGACTGAAGAATAATAATAATAACTAGAAAGCGAAAATTTCAGAAGAAATTTTATGTGTGCCTATGCCGCTGCTAATCACTGTAGTTTGCCATTCATACAGCTACAGAGAGCAAAACTCAGAAGAGCACCCATTCTCCACCATGAACTATGGTAAAAACAAACACCGCTCACGCTTCACAGATAACAGCTTACAGTTTTGTGTAAAGATGAAGTTACTTCGTACAGCGCCGATTTGCAGACGCTGTGCACACAGGTTCATGAGCAGAAGTCCCATTGTACCACGGCAGATCCGACAATGTTTGCATGAACACGCTTTGAAGCATTACGTTATGGACCACTTTTCACACATGGTTGGTGTACCCAAACAGCCGGCTGTAGCTTTTCAACTCACAGCCCGACACACACCCAAAAACAGCCGAGAGAGCACAGACTACGCCCGAGAGGCGTGATTGCAGGTGCCGCTCAGGTGGGTCCACCTCCCCTGCAGCGGCACTGCAGACCACGCCCCGCCACACACATCAAACACGTAAAATAAATATTTATGCACTTTTGCATTCACTTTTTGTTTTTTGTTATTTTTACACAGTGTTCTGAATGATGAACAATGGTCTACAGCCAATCTTGTGTATTATTATACAAACTTTGGTTGTAAGATTCAGATAACTATTTAATAAAAGCTAAATATTTTATATGAGAGTAAGAAAGAAAAGTATATCTTTGTGTCCACCTTTCTCTGTTAATGCCCTACCTGGCCCCCTGGCAAAAGCTTTGCTAGATCCGCCCCTGCACAGTTACCAGCTGTCAGCTACACAAAAAAAGGAGCTTGGTGTATATTTGTCTGTCAGAAACAGTTCATAACTTCCCTTCAACTCATTCATGTCACCTAAGGGTAAACCTGTTTCTCCATCACCAGTTCAGCTCTGATGATTCAGTAAGGACATCTCCTGATTTCATCTTCATGCTCCAGCAAACATCAGCTGATACTAGAAATTAAAATCAAAAGAATTCTAACAACAGCTGATCAAGCTTAAACGTGCTGCTGTTGTTTAGCGCCATAAACAAACAAGAGAGAAAAGCCGATCATTGATCAGTTTCATGACTGAAGTTTCAACAGGCGAGAGAATGACAGGGGAGGCTGTCATAAAGTTCAACATCGGTAACATCGGTAACTTAGCGCGCACACAGCTGTATACAAACTCCGTAGTGCTAGCTAGCACGCAGTACGAGTTATTGTAAGTGATTGAAAAAGTCAGCACAATGAAAATAAACTACACCTAAACTCGGTTTATATCTGACCCAAATAGAGTGCAGGTCATAACTTCTTACCTGAAATTCAGTTCACCTCACGCTCCTGCCTTCGCTTTCCCTGATCCACGATTGACCTCCGCGTTAGCAAACACCGGTTGATCGGCGGTAGCCTCACCGCCTTGTATGTCTCGTTCGCGGCATGTCCTTTCTGTCACACACCGGTGGATAGCTGCCCTCTGTTGTAGCTCCACCACCAAACAACTCAGTTATTTTTTCCACATCGACCAGCATCATCGGCCCATATAAACGAAAAATAAGTCCAGCTAAGACACAGACCCTTGCCGAGCGATCGGGCGATTAAACAAATTTTAGCCACCTCACTATCAGCCAAGCCTGGGTGGTTTTTCACGAAGGGTCGCTAGCCGCGCTAGCTAGCTAAGCTAGCGGCGCTAGCTAGCTAGCCAGCCGGCTATCAGCAACACGTAAGAGAACTGTTGCTAAATAAACTACACCTAAACTCGGTTTATATCTGACCCAAATAGAGTGCAGGTCATAACTTCTTACCTGAAATTCAGTTCACCTCACGCTCCTGCCTTTGCTTTCCCTGATCCACGATTGACCTCCGCGTTAGCAAACACCGGACAATCGGCGGTAGCCTCACCGCCTTGTATGTCTCGTTCGCGGCATGTCCTTTCTGTCACACACCGGTGGATAGCTGCCCTCTGTTGTAGCTCCACCACCAAACAACTCAGTTATTTTTTCCACATCGACCAGCATCATCGGCCCATATAAACGAAAAATAAGTCCAGCTAAGACACAGACCCTTGCCGAGCGATCGGGCGATTAAACAAATTTTAGCCACCTCACTATCAGCCAAGCCTGGGTGGTTTTTCACGAAGGGTCGCTAGCCGCGCTAGCTAGCTAAGCTAGCGGCGCTAGCTAGCTAGCCGGCTATCAGCAACACTTAAGAGAATTGTCGCTAATATGGGATGTCTTGATAAAACGAGCAGATATTTGAAGTTTACACACCTACATTCTCGCCTGAAAATATCTTAAAAGTGTATTTTGTGACCTAGAAACACGAATAAAAGACATATAAAACCAAGTGGTGTCCGCCATTGTTTGACTCGGTAGAGGCATGCTATGAATTGTGGGATATGTAGTTTTCACCAAGCATGGCACCCTTTAGGCCGTACTACTCCTGGTATACCACTAGAGAGAGCCAACACACCACAAATGAAGTCTGTTTCTATGGTGCCAAAAGCAGAATCTTTCTCAGGAGCCTAGAAATTGGCCTAAATTTGCACTAAAATCTAAATATTTCAAAAACTATAAAAGTTATAAACACCAAAAGTCAAACCATACTAGCCCAGCTCCAGCCGCACAAAATGATGTAACATATGTACCCCTATTGTCAAAACTGTTTGGCAGAGGAGCGCGGGAAAATTTTCACTAAAATATTAATATTTAAAAAACTATAATAGTCATAAACACCAAAAGTCATAGCACACCATTCCAGATCCAGCCGCACAAAATGAGGTAACATATATGAAGCTTTTCTCAAAACTGCGGGGCGTGATACGTGCCGAAATTTAGGCGGAAGATGGAGAATAATAATAATAATAAGAAGAATAATAAATCCGACGAATAGTAATATGTGTGCCTCTTGTCATAGGCACACATAATAAAGAGAAACAGGAACTCAATAGTGTGGAAGCCCTTTTAGGGCATCCACATAATAAAGCGAAACAGGAAAACAATAGTGTGGAAGCCCTTTTAGGGCATAAACACAATAATAAATCCGAGGAATAGTAATAAGTGTGCCTCTTGGCATAGGCACACTTAATAATAAAGAATAAAGAGAAACAGGAACTCAATAGTGTGAATGCCTATAGCACTCACACAATAATAAATCCGAGGAATAGTAATAAGTGTGCCTCTTGGCATAGGCACACTTAATAAATCCGAGGAATAGTAATAAGTTTGCCCCTTGGCATAGGCACACTTAATAAAGAATAAAGAGAAACAGGAACTCAATAGTGTGGATGCCTAAAGCATCCACACAATTAGAAGAACAATAATGTGAATGCTTTTACAAGCATTCACACTAATTACACAAACAGACATAATATTACAGGCCATAGGTGACCATCCTCCCTGCAGAGGGTTGCCTCTTTTGATAAGGCACTGGTGCATACATGACTCCACCATCTCCACCCACTGATAACAAGATCATAGCCATACCTCATCTCCATTCTCCAGCGCTCCTCCTCTTCTCTTCTTCTCCAATACTCTTCTTTCTGCATCTGCTTTCTCATCTTCTCTTCCTGAATCTTTCTGGCTCGAATGCTGGGTTTGACTTCTACTTGGAGGTCTGGGTTTACCTTTTTCTACAAAACAAAAACTGCAATCAAGAACTCCACCGGTTATAAATGTAAGGCTAAGCAGCTGTGCCCCAAGGCTGACCATATGCCACGAGGGACGACATGATGATGATACTGTAACAAAGTGCTGTGACATACAGTTTAAAATTAGTTGTTGGCCAAGTTGTCTTTTTGTGTAGACAACAATGGTTCCATCCTTGAGATAGGCTCTGAAAATCATCGAGTACAATGAGACAAAAACGAGTGCCAAAGCAGCCAATGTTATCAATTACACTCTCTTTGTTTTATAATAGTGACACGACCAGAGGAGTGTGTGCGACGTGACAAAGCAGGGCAGTCTGAGCGTCTGTCTAAGGGGAGCGAAGTAAATAAAGTACAATGTGTGGCAGGAAAATGTCCCCCTCCTGTCACTGAGGAGAAGCTGCTGCTACTTCTTGCACTACACTGTATGTGAAGATAGGAGAGTTTAGGTCAGTTCACCTGTGCAGTGCTCAAACCCACAGACTGGATCAGGGGACAGCTTTCCCTCAGATGTGTATCATAAGAACACGTGTTATCAAAAGAGCATTTCCTGCTGACAACAGCAGTTTGGGGAAGTGCTAGAAGACGAACCTTGTACTGCAGGCGATGCCGGCGACCTTTTAGATGCATCTCCTTTGCATTTGGATCATTGAAACTACATTCACACAACTTGCAATGGAAGCGAATGACTTTGCCTTCATCATTGCGGACCTGGAAAAGAAAGGAACACATTACACTCCAAGTTTGAATTCCTGCATCCTTCCCAAGTATGCACCAATTTGTTCAAACTCACTTCTTCAACATAGTCATGGCCAACAGGCTGAACATCACTCTGCAGTACAGCAAGGGATGATGTGGAAAGATCTGGAATGTCACTCTTGGGTTCCTGGGACCCTGAAGAGGCTGCGACAGGCTTAGAGGCCTCGACCTTGGCCTCTGCCCTGGAATCTTCCGTCTTCACTGTGGTCTGTAATTTGTTCCCACCTGCATGTCACAAATGACATGAATTTAATCATCATAAAACCTAGAAAGTGAAGTACAGCCACACAGCAAGTATACAGCTCATGTGTTTAGGGGATTAGAAAGGACATGTATGCTTTTAAAGGTACAGAGGTGATGATGTCATCAAACTGTTTATCAGAGAAAACGTGCGATTTCTTAGGACAACATTAGCCAGGCATTTTATTAAGATGTCAATCTTTAGATTTTTGAATGTGGTGGAGGGACAAACCTGAAAACCTGCTCCTATGTATTTAGAATGGATTCATTCTAAGTTTATGAGACACAGTTACTGTGATTGTTTTTCTGTTAAATAACCTAAAAAAAATGACTGCCTGCAGCTGAACTTCAGTAATCCCTCCCCTAACTATCAATCACACCCCAATCCTGCCATTAATTAATGTTTGGATTATAAATATGATCAAGTTGAACTGCTTTTTCCACCCGCTTCAAAAAATTTTAAATTGTGCAGAGGAGTGATTAAGAGATGGAAATCAACCTAGAGGCAGCCTATTTGTTTCCTAAACAGGTAACAAAAGGCAAAACCTTCAAATCCTCCTGCTCTGGTATTCAGACTGCCACTACCAGCATTTTCAGACCCAACTTCAGTTTCTCTGCTTTTAATCAAAAGCCACACTTCCTGCTCCCCCCCTCCCCAAACATTTAAGCACAACTATTCACATTTTTCTTGAACAGGTGCAAATGAGACCAAAGAGCACTGCTGTTAAACAGCTTACTAACCTACAAAGTTGATCTTGGGGGTGTTGACTTTTTTCCCCACTGAAGCAGCATTGGCAGCAGAAAGGCTGCTGGCTTGGGGGCTCTTAACACCTGCCACACCACTGCTAACCAGGTTAATAGGCCTCAGGTAGGAGGAGCTGGAGGCAGGAGAGGAGGAGGTAGCCACACATGGAGAGCTGGTGGTACTGGAACTGCTGAAAGTAGCCAGTGTGGTCTTGCTTGGAGCAGCTGTAGTGGTGGACGATGTCTGAGTAACCATACTGGGCTCAGTGGATGGAATGGGCTTACCGAGTTTGGTGTGGAGCTTTACAACCTGGAAAAGAGAAATGAGTGTACAGACGCTTTCTGATTATTCTACATACAGCAGACACCTGCTCTGCTGCAACAGATTCCTGTGTAGAGCCAGGTTTGCTTGAGCGCTGACAATAATCGTGGACACAAAGTATAGGCTGCCTATTCAAATGACTGCTGTGATTCATTCTTTGTTCTAACAATGCTAAATCTTACACCACTGCAAAGCCTGTTTCCTTCCCCTGATTGGTGCTACGTTTGTTGTTTAGCAACAGAGTGTGTGGGTTGTGCCTATGAAAGATACCATGGGAATGTGAATCATACCTTTTGATGCTTGGCTCCACGGATATGGGCAGCATAGGCGTCAGCACCAGTACACGAAACATCACAAAGTTCACATCGGAGCTGGTTCTGAGCATTGCGGGCCAGTGCTCCTCCACTGCTACCACTGTTACTGCTGCTCTGAGAAACCTTCAACGCTGCTTCCTTCTTCTTGTGCTTCTGGCCTTCCAGGTGCTCCTTATAAGTCTTATGCAGTGAGAATTGGAGGGACACACTAATTATTCATTAGACAAAACACTAATCAACATTCCCACAAGCGACTGCATAAATGTGCATGTTTCATAAATGTCGCTCTTCTTCAACTAAAGTTGTACATTTACAGAAACGTCCTCGATCATTCTTGTTCTGGTTTACTGATGGCTCATGTTTTTTTCCCTCCTCAGGACATATTACCATGTCAGTCCACCCAACTCTGATAAACTCCCCATCAAAGAACGACTTTCTGTTTTTTGGGGGATTTGTAGAAAATCTCAAAGCTGGTCTTGACTGCTCCATCCCTGGAGCTTTGCTAGCAAAGGTCTGATGTCTGAACCTGCTCTGCATCAGGCAGCTTCTTGTGTTTAGGCCGGTGATTCCTCACAGCAGTCTGCTCACTGCAAACTAAGCACATGGCTTTACCTCTGACTTCAGCACATAATACTTCCATGTCCACTAAAAACCATAAAACAATGAAATATCTTACAATTGACTGTGAAAAGCATTGAACTTAACCCTGCGTGTTCATTAGTTATCAGTAAATTAACCCCAGCGTCATATCCATACACACCATATTTAGCTTAACATTCATTGTCGTCAGTCTTTACTAAGTAGAATGGGAGGTGGAGCCTTCAGCGTTCAGGCCCCTCTGCTGTGGAACCAGCTTCCAGTCTGGATTCAGGACACAGACACTATCTCTACTTTTAAGATTAGGCTCAAAGCTATGGAGAGAAATTTGTCTCCAGAGGGTTGTTAATTGGATAATCCAAATTGCCACTAGGTGTGAATGTGCGAGCGAATGTGAGTGCGAATGGTTGTCTGTCCCTGTGTGTTAGCCCTGCGACAGACTGGCGACCTGTCCAGGGTGTACCCCGCCCCTCGCCCTATGTCAGCTGGGATAGGCTCCAGCGCCCCCCGCGACCCTGAAAAAGGATAAGCGGAAGCGAATGGATGGATGGATGGATGGGTTGCAAACGTGTACGATGTGCTCCACAAGCGTAAACTAAGATTTACAAATGTGTGCAATGATTTGTGTGTAACTGTTGATGTCCCACACACGTGTGCGGCCTCTAGACTGATCCACACAAATACGAAGCAATTTGACCACACGTAAGACTATTTTACAAACGCGTACTTCCAAACCTGAAGAAATACTGATTGTTTACGCACAATTCATTAAGTTCAGCTCCTGAATCTGATGATATTACCCTCTAAAACCCTTCCTTTGCACACAGATGCTCGCTCACAAAACCTTCCATACGTGTGGACGAATCGCCCAATAGGTCACGCTGCATGCCAACTTAAGCTTTGAGACAGGTTTAAATCTGCCAGCTTTGCACAGGTCCACTAATGTAGGCTGCTTTCAAGTCCCAGTGTAAAAGTAGGACATCTGGGCTTCCACTGTATGCCTGCATCTCTTTGTATTTTTCCAAATAAAATAGATGTTTCTTTTTCTAAATCAACATCACAGCTAATAACCACTTTACTAGAAAACAAAGGTTTACCATATACAGACAGTGGCCTGCACCGCCCTGAATGTTTGGGATTATTTGTTTGAGCAGTGTAATGGTAGACCATGACCTGGATGACCACTGACATGTTTGGGATTACTTCAGTGCTTAACAAATGTAAACACACCTTTAACACAAACTTTAAAAGCACTCAGGCTTTGAATCAAATAAAATCAAATTACGCCAACATTAATGTCAGCTCACTGTTATTAGAGAGTGCTAAGATTAACATTGGTTGCCATGGTAACAGGAGTGCTCAGAAGGATCATTTCCAGAGAGGTGCAGAAGAAGAAACGTGAGCTGTTATCAGACTCAGTTTCTGTGAGCCACAATAAGAATGTTCACTAGCTGTGTCCCAAAACGTCGGCTGCATCCTTCGGAGGACCCGGCCTTCGCGGTCTACGTGGGCCGGGTCCTTCGAAGACCAAGAAGGCCGGAAGTGCGAGGCTGTGAAATGGGACGGTCTAGCCTTCAGATTTGCGTCACCACTGTCTCGGTGGAGTTTAATAAACTCGGCTGTTTGCTCCTTGCTATCTAAAATATAACAGGACACTGGCGTAAATTCTTGACCGTCTCACACTTCGGTTTAATCAGTTTTCTGTTTGACGTTTATTCAGCTGTGTGAAAATCCCGGAGGAACCCACCCGATGGATTAATAAAGTTTTATTTTATCTAATAATCTAATAACTTTGATCTCAGCCAACCCGATTTACTCCGGAACAAATAAAACACCGAAAAAAGCCAAACAATTACATTTTTAAGTTATCCGAGTGACTTATATATCATGTTTAACCTGAGTAGCGAAAGAGCGGGGGTCTGAAAACGATGAAGCCGGGAGTCCGCTGCTCTCACCGGCTGGAGTGACCATTGAACCCCCCGGCTTGCTATCGAGCAGGTGGGTAACAGACGTCTCCGAAAATGTCGGGGCACTTTTGCAAATATGCGATGTCTTGATAAACCAAGCAGATATTTGTAATTTACACAGCTACTTTCTCGCCTGAAAATATGTTAAAAGTTTATTTTGTGACCCAGAAAGATTAATAAGACTAATTTTAAAACTTAGTAGCGGCCGCCATTGTTGGCAGCTGAAATTTGGCTGGGCCGCGCTATGAATTCTGGGATACGGTGGGCCACGAAGGACACACCCGACCCATCCTTCAAATTCGGGGAAATGAAGGACGCATTTGTCGGCCGCATTTGAAGGAGTCGACGAATTGGGACAGCCTTCGTCGCCGGGCTGTGATGTAATCGGCCTTCAAATGCGGCCTCCGGAGGATGCAGCCGACGTTTTGGGACACAGCTACTGTGTGCATGTGGTGCTCTGTGATCGTTTGGCTGTCCTGAGTGAGCAAACAGACACAGCAGCCATTTTTAACTTGAACCTTTAACTGCTTAATAAATCTATGCACTTCAGCATATTTATCTTCTCTCTCTCAAAAATGAACCCAACAGCATGCGATGTGATCTGTGTCCACATGTATTTAAGGAGGTTTGACATTGTTTTATTTATTATTGTGCTATCTACTGTACAATATAAAGCGCCTTGAGGCGACTTTTGTTGTGATTTGGCGCTATATAAATAAAATTGAATTGAATTGTGTGCACAGAAAGGCTTCTGAAAGGTAAAATTATCAGATTCATGAGCTGAACCTAATTGTGCAGAAACGATCAGTATTTCCTCAGATTTGCATGTACTTGTAAAACAGTTTTACGTTTGGTCAACTTGCTTCGTATTTGTGTGTGGAGCACGCCTGTGTGACTCCTCAAGAGTTACACACATATCACTGCACACATTTGTGAGTCTTAGTTTTTGCTTGTGGAGCACATCATATGCATCTGCAGCCTTTCTCAGACAAACATAGTTATAGCCTACAGTTCGGGCTGGGCTCAGTTATGCTGCAGTAGGTCTAGGCTGCTGGGGGATTCCCACGATGCAGGAGACTCTGACAGCACTGAGCAGTTACTTCAGTGGCTGCGGCAGCCACGATGTGGGATGGAGAGATTTCGCAGGTCTTTCCTCCCTACTGCTGTCAGACTCCACAACAAAGACTTCAACTGATCAAACACACACATGTGCAATAGCAATAACACTAAGTGCAATACTCTTTTCTGGCATCGTTGTATTATACTCAATTGTATATAGCATTTGTAATCTATTTTATTCGATTGTATATAGTATTTTATTTTATTCTACTCTATTGTGTACAGTTGTGTACAGTGTTTTTTTCTAATTTTCCATGTAACTTTGCACTGCCCACTGCTGTAACAAAACTAATTTCCCATGCGTGGGACTAATAAAGGTTATCTTATCTTTCTTCTTCAGTCACCTTTTTCACTCACTATGTGTTTATACACCTCTCTGTATATAAGTATTAGCTGTTAGAATCTCTGGGTCTCTTCCACAGTGTCTTTGGCTACGTCCACACTAGCCCAGATAAATTTGAAAACGTCGTTTTCGTCTGAAAACGCTCCGCGTCCACACTAGCGTTTTCAGTCGTTTTCACAGAGTTGTGCGTCCACATTGAAACAGCCAAAAAAGCTTACGTTTCAGTCCTGCGCATGCGTGAAACGCAAGAAGATTCGGCCTGCCTCATTTCTGTCAGCCATTTATTTACTTTCCAGCTTTTTGCAACGTCGCAGCAAAATGTCGAGGAAAAGCACCGAGTTTTTAAAATGGACTAACAATGAGGTGGAGTTGTTGCTGCGAGTAACACAAAAGTACAAAGTTGCAAAAGCCAGTGAGAATTAAAGAATTTGAAGAAAAGCTATCTGGAGCATGTACAGACTGATATTAATCTTTAATAGGGCTGTCAAGTAAAACAACTGCCGTGTAATGCCCTCCGCTGTCTTAATTTTTTTGGTCCCATGACTGCATCATATGACTAAAAGGTGTCATCGTTTTTGAAAAGGCTTCGGGTTCCCTGTCCACACTGTGATGCGAAAAATGGCGTTTTCAAATGTATCCGCTTTGGAGAGCGTTTTCAAAACGCTGCGTTTTCCTTGACTGAAAAAGCCGTCTCAGTGTGGACAGAAGTCCAAGACTAAGAGAAAACGATGTTTTCAAACGAAAACGCATTAGTGTGGACATGGCCTTTGTCCCGTCTTCCTCCCCTAACACCAACCAATGGCAGCTGCTTCCCTAGGCCAAGTCGTGCTGGAGGTTTCTTCCTGCTAAAGGGATTAAAGGGTTTTTCCTTCCCACTGTCACCCAAACGCTTGCCCAAACGATTGTTGGGATTTTCCTTGTATCATTGTAGGGTCTTTACCTTACAATACAAAGTGTCTTGAGCTATAGAAATAAAACTGATTGACTTGCACAAACTTGTGTACGTAAATTATTTTAAAAAGCAACAAAGTTGCCACTCACTAATGAGTTGATCAAGGAGTGTTTGGTAGCTGAAATGGAACAAACTGCATGATGCAGCATTTAAATTTGAATCCCATTGACCTCATACAGAGCACACAGACAGCTGATGAGCTGGATGAGGCAACAACAACAACTGAAATGGGTAGAATCTTAATGCATTTTGGTCAACATGATGTTTTTAAGTGGCTGACAGGGTCTGAGGCACTTATGTACTATCTTTGCATGGTTGAAAGACTTTGTGGCCAACATTAGGCACTCCATAGAAAACAAGTGGAGATCTCACAAGACGTTTTACATTTAAACATGGATTTTGAAAATGGCTTTAGATATCCATGCACTCAGGGGTGAACTCACCTGTGGGCCAGCACAGCTGATCTTACACACATCACAATAGTGTATCTGAGGAGGTTTGGGGGGCTGTTTGGGCCTCAGCTGTTTACTCTGAAAGGGGGGTTTCTTGGTAAAGGTGTTCCCTGTCCATGCTGCAGTTGCAGCTACAGCTGCCACTGCCTGCTTCTGCTGCTGTTGCTGCTGGTAGTAACTGGAGGCTGCTGAGTAAACTGCAGCTTCATAGCCAGAGTATGAGGTTCCTGAAAAACATCCAAACCTACTTACTGCTGCTCTGTTTGTGAACTTCTCAAAAGGTTCTCAGAAAAAACATTTATTTACACAATGAGACCATATTTAACATTTCTATTCAACATGTCACAGAATCAGACTAAAGGTCTCAAAGCTATGCTAACAGAGCTAAGGCGCTGTAGCTGTCCCATGAGGTAAACACAGCACTACTAGTATCAAATAATGTTAGACATATTGTTTACCATTGCTATTGCCGCTCTCATACGGCTAAAAATAAACACATATACTCATTTGTTATCCAGAACAAAACTGATCGGCTGCATTACGATTCACCTTCATGTTACTCACAAACTACAGTAGAAAAGTTGTTCCTGGAACAGTGTTTTTGAGATAAAGTGTCACAGCTTACCAGAGTATGTAACAGCATTAGTGCTGTATGTTGGACTTTGGGAGTAAGACGGGACAACAGAGGCTGCAGCAGCCACAGGCTGGACAGTAGATGTCACTGGGTAGATGGAGAACGTTGAAGAGGCTGGACTGGGAGCAGCTGGCTTTATCACAGTCACCTGTCGAGTCTGCTGGCTCTGGGTGTATGATGTCACCCCCTGGCTGTAGACTGGTTTGGGGGCTAGAAAACACAGAAATGGATGCAAAATTTCAAAGTTCTGCTTGGTCACGTTTTGCTGTACTCGCCTCTGTTCTCACTGAATACTGCAAGCTAGGGTGGGACAATTAATCAACCAAAACATCTTGCCCATGCCGGTTATTTCTTCCAAAGTGAATCACTTCCAAGAAGAGCTAAACCCCATATCCTGTAAGAGTGCATCTGAAAAAAAATGCTGTGAAACCGTTCCAGTGTTACTGTACCTCAGGGGTGACCAATAAGTCGATCACAATCCACTGGTAGATCACAACGGTAGTGTGGGTGGATCGTATGATCCAATCACGTGATTACAGAGCAGCCAGTCTGACATCGGACTGGCTGCTCTGTAATCACGATACAGAGGAACGTCTCCAATGTCTGCACACACCAAGGAAAGCCAGACCCCAGGTACCCATAATGTGTTCCTTCTACTTTGGTGCCATTCAAAGCATCTTAACAACCTGGTGGAAACTCCCCGCCTCCAGATCAGGAACCATGCTGCGCTTAGTAAAGATAGCTCTCCCACCAACACACAAAGCAGTCAGCATTACAGTGGACTCCACCCATCCCTCACACAGCTTCCCTCAGGGACAAGATGAAACACCACCCTGTGCCTCCTCCACCCGACTAAGAAACCGCTACATTTCCAGGCTGAACTCACTCCCACACAAACACAAAGCAACCACTCCACACTGCACTGCTCCTGTGATTTCTATATATCCAGTCTTACACCTTATCTTATTAGCACTGTAAAGGACATACTCCAATAAATTACATACACTGTAACCATATTTGTATAATTAATATTTGACTAATTATTACCACTTTTTAGTTCTCCATATTTTTAGAGGCCTCTCTGTTATTCACAGCTCACATCTTTGCTTCCCACACAGTAGGAAAGACAATATTTCAGCACTGTGTCCCATATATATAAGGCAGTAATAACAATAAATCTGACTTTGACTTTCCTCTCTGGGTAGGACACTTTGTGATGTCGTGTCTAGGGCTGTTCGATATAACGATATATATCGGATGACGATATAAAAACGACTATCGTTTCATTTTACACCATCGTTTGTTTCGTGGTGTCGCAAAATAAACTGTTTACGGCAATATTTTGATGGTCACTGTAGTGGCTATATTAATTTCCTAAAGTTCTCTCTTTCTCTTATATTTAATATAACCACACTACAGACGCTTGTTTTTATGCGTTGTCGTTAGCAACAACGACGGTAAAACCACCTCGTGTCCGCTTGTTTATTTTCCACATAAACCTTTCACAATAAAGCTCAAGATCCTGTTGAGACTTTTCAAAATAAACTGAATCATGTGAAAGATGCAGATTATTTACGGATGAGAAGCAAAAAGAGCTGTCAGGTGCTAAAAAAATAAACCGTAGACTCAAACGTTAGAACAGGCTTTTCCCCGCAGCACGCCGTGTAATAAATACTCAAAGAAAATGGCGGCCATTGCAACTTATGTCTAAAAATGTATAGTTTCATGCATCAGTTAAAACACTGGACTCCAGGTACGCGACGCTCAGCTGGAAACACTTCACGCAAGTCGAGCTGCCCGAGAGTCACAGAATTTACAGAAAATGTTACATTTTTGTGATTTATATCGTTGTCGGACGATAGATGTCTTAATATCGGGATATGAGATTTTGGTCACATCGCACAGCCCTAGTCGTGTCTGGTTAAGAAGTTGGTTGATAGAAGGAATACGACAGTCGTAGCCTCTTTCCTAGACACATCGGTGGGTGGGTGCAGTCAATGCGCAAGGCTGACAGACACTGAATTTGCAGTATACTGTGGGGTAACCAGTCAACTTAAAATTCATTCTCTGGTGATAGTGTGACCTTCATGGCAGGCCTTGCATAGACAAACCACATTCTGCATGGCTTCATTGTAAAGAGTCAGTAATCTAAGGCTACGTCCACATGTACCCGGGTATTTTTGAAAACGCAGATTTTTCTATGCGTTTGCACATTTCATCCACACGTAAACGGCGTTTTCGTCACTGAAAACGGAGATTTTTAAAAACTCCTGCCAGGGTGGAAAACTCCGTTTTTGCGTTTACGTGTGGACGAGGAAATCTGAGAAAACGCAGCGTCAAAGGTGGGCGCCTTTTTTGACGTCACAGTGTGCGCCACGCTATTGTTTCGGTGAAATTAATTTCTACAATGGCGGACTTACACAAAGTACCGTTAATTTTACTCTCTGCAGTGTTTAAATGCTTACATATACACACAGTTTCTGTCCCTCCACACATAGGACTCAGTTCTGCTTCTATGCGCCATCTTTGTTTACCCTTTCCCACCCAGGCTTCTAGACTTCTGATTGGCCAGCATTTCTACACAGTTAGGAATATATCGCCACCCGTTCCTTTGGCATGTTCCTGGCAGCGTTTTCCTTCGTCTTTGGCGTTAACATGTGGAGGGGATTTTTAAAAAAAACAAAAATACCCGTGTACGTGTGGACGTAGCCTAAGGTGTGTAGTCTAGTCCCAGAACTCACGGTAAACATTTGGCTCATTAGGAAATTCATTATAATTTAAAATCATTTTAGGAGTGTATCTGGAGGAAATTTTAACCATTCTTCCAGAAGTGCATTTGTGAGATCACACACACACACACACACACACACACACACAGTTAGATGCCAAGGCCTGGCTCACACTCTAATTTATCCCAAAGTTGTACTGTCGGGTGGAGGTCAGGACTCTGTGCAGTCCAGTCAAGCTCGTGCATGTTTTATGGCCTCAGGCACTGGTTCACAGTGATGCTGGCATCCACTCAACCCACTCTGATTTTACGTGGCCCATCATTTTGTGTCACAGTTGGTGTGGTTCCCATTCATTTCCAGAGGGAAAGAGGAAAATTCGCAACTAGACTTTCTGCACAGGTGTATTCATCACTGTACCACAAATGTTTGTAGAAGCAGTCTGAAAGGCTAGTTGTTTTATTCTGTTCACATCTGGCCACTGAATTAAAGTGGAACCCCGACTTACGAAATTAATTCGTTCCCAAGGGTCTTTTGTAAGTCGAAAATTTTCATAAGTCGAAGCACCCATCACGCCTTTTGAGTGAGGCGATGCTGAACGATAGCAATTAACCTATAGCCTAACTAGAACAACAATACGTCGTTCAAGTGGAACAGCGAAGCGCAATTACGAAAGCCAAGGGGTTGTCACATGATTCGGAAGGCATTGTGTGCATTGTAGGCTCAGCCAATCAGAGTCAGCGGATTTCGTTACACGGGCATTTTGCCGTAACACGGGCAGAAATATTGCCGTTCAGTGCCTTCGTAACTTGAGTTTTTCATCAAATGGGGTATTCGTAAGTCGGGGTTCCACTGTACTTGGAATACCCGAATTCAATTATTTGGATGGATGAGTGAATACTTTTGACAATATAGTGTGTAAAGAGTTTCAAAGTTTTACAAGTTCAAATTCTTTTTACTTGTATAGCACCAATTCTTAACGGTCACTTCAATGCACTTTATACTGTCCTGCAATATTAAAGAAAAAGCCCGATAAGCAGCTCATTCCCTATGAGCAGACACTTGGTGACAGTAGAAAGGAAAACAGGACGAAATCTCCTGCAGATCCAGACTCTGGGAGGTCAGGCCATCTCCCGGGTGGGGGTGAGGGGAAACAGAAGATCAAGTAGGGACAAACTTTTCTTGGTAGTAAAATGAGCAGGTAATGAAAATGATTGCAAATCAATGCATTTGGTAGTAATGGGGTAGAAAAATGTGTATTTAAGTGTACCTGTCTGGTAGTAGGTATCCGCAACACTGGGTTGTGGCTGTGCAGCAGCAACAGCCGCTGTTGCAGTGGGTTGTTGGTAATACTGCTTACTGTCGTAAGCTACAGCTGGAGCCGTCGACCGGACGTAGGAGTAGGAATCCTGCAAAATGATCAGAGTCTCAGACATCGTTGTTCATTCCACTGTTTCAGTCTATATTTCAATGCATCTGTGCCAAAAGAATCAACTCCAAACTTCTACTGGAGGTCTACTGTGTTTTTTGTCATAATACTTTACTCATCATAAGTCTCACATCAATGATAAAACTGTCTGCTCTTAAACAGGACATCAAACATGAACTAAGTGTCATTTACACCATGGACAGGTCATCAGCCTTTCACGGCTGAGGGGTAAAAAAACAGTCTACGAGGGTTGGTTTTCCTATTAGACCCTAGTTGAAGCAGAGTTCTATGTTTAAAAGCAACAAGGGGCAGATTGGCCACCTTCATTCTGTCTTTGGAAGTGATTCTTCGTCATTGGTAGCTGCTCTTAAGTGGGAGGTTCCAGCAGTTAGCTGTAACACTGAGAACTGTGTGGAGGTGTTTCAGTCAGGTGCACGAGTAGTTCACTAGACTAAGTCCAATGAAGACCTCTTTGTTTTATTTTTCCAAATATTTTGCAGAAACATGACCATGAACCACATGACTTCAACTTGTCCTAAACACGCCAGTTTGGATGCATGACAATAACTGTGATAATGTAGAACAAAGTGATTAAGCCCAGTCACACAGGCCAGGAGACAGGGCTGCAACCACCAGTCACGGGGGCAAAATAAGTATTCATGACAGTTTTCAAATAGTTGCTCGAGGTTCATGGGAGTGCCTGAGAAAATTAGTCCTGAAGCCCCCATCACACAGGCTTACAGACCAGTAGGTGGCTATTGGAAAAACATGCAATTCTCCCAGACTGAAACCCAGCAGCAAAAACCTCGTTCTAATTACTTTGTGATTGTTAATGACCAAATCGTTTTGGGGCCTAGCGTACTCCTTGTGGTCAAACTTGAATGGAAGGGAGAAACACTACAGTCTCCGAGCTGTAGTGAAACTCCAGTCTTTGGTTTTCATGCTAGTCAAGCAGCAGCTAAACTTCAAAAAGGGCAACACAAAGTGTAAATAGAGAATTTTCACCTTCTGAAAACCATTTGTTGCCGTGCTAACCTTTTACAATGAAAGGTGTTACCATATTACTGAATGACGTGCAGTGATTTCACCCAGCAACAGCTAGAACCCTCCAGCCACTGCTACCAACTCAGGACTCCCAAAATCACTAGCCGGACGTCGGGCTAGCGATTTTTCCAGTCGGGCTACCAAAACCTATCTCAGCCCTGCCCGTTGGGCTATCACAGGAAGGAAAAATATATTTCAATGCATTTGCATTCTTTCGGAAATGTAGCTGGGTAATTATGTCATTGGCATCGGGTGAGCCACTGTCAATATGTGACATGTTGAAATCGTGTTTGAATTTGCGCTTGTTTTTTGCTTTCACTTTGCGATCGCGCGAACTGTGTATAGAGAGCGGCAGCACTGATTGGCGAGTGATGATTAATTGCAAACCAATTCCTCTGACATCGTCTTATCACTCATTAGCTTACTATTCAAACCTAACAAGTGAAATCTCCCACAGCAAGCTTAAACATGTGAGAGGTTGATTGCGCAGAGAATCGCTGACTGTTATGCAAGTACGTGTGTAAAAACAGATGGATTTACGCAGGAATTTTAGTTCTGCAGAGCCAAATAAGACAGTTCAGGGTGAAGAAGTGACAGCCAAAGAAAAGCCGACCACAAAACGGAAAAGTTATGACAAATTAGACTATGAGGCAAAAAGAAAGTGCAGCTTTATGGTTTCATGGACAAAAGAATTTCTGTGGCTGGAATATGACGAGCTAAATAACCAGGGGTGCACATAAGTGGTCCACAGGTGCGCATTTGCTGTCAAAATAAAAGACGCGCACCAGATAAGAAGTTGCAACGCGCGTTTGAGTACATAAGATTTTCTGGGGGAGGACAGACATTTGTTTAGAACTCTTAAAGATGTCGAAGAAGCAAGCTCCTTTAAGCAATTACTTTGGTGTTCCTCCACCTCCAAAGAAATGTCAGAAGGAGTCCGAACCGCAAAAGAAGCGCGTATTCTCGGAAAAGTGGTTGCAGGAGGTGAGCTGGCTTCAAACAAATGATGAACACACAGAGATGTGGTGCAGAATATGCCGTGAAAATCCCACTCTAGCGGACAAAAACAGTGCCTTTTATTTTATTTATTTATTTATTTATTTATTTATTTATTACGCGCTTTTCACAGACAGACAGTCACAAAGCGCTGTACACAAATATTAAAATAAACAATAAAATCAATAGACATTATACACTATAAATACTGTAAAAAAATATAAAATATGTAGATCAACAAAAGGCTTGTTTGAACAGAAAAGTTTCCACCCGCGCACCCAAACGCGCATTGCAACTTCTTATCTGGTGTGCATCTTTTATTTTGACAGCGAATGCGCACCTGCGGACCACTTATGTGCACCCCTGTAAATAACATAATGTTCTGCTGGGTGTGTTGTTGGTTTTCCCTCGATTTCTGAGTCGACAAGTGCCTTTGTTACTGGGACCAGTAATTTTAAGAAAGACCCCCATTAGAACCCATGAGAAATGCAAGAAATGCATTATTGCTCAGTCTGCAATATCTTTCCCAGAACAAACACCAATTGCAAAGAACACACTAAAAATAAACCTGAAAAATCTGTTTAGAACAGCGTACTATGTTGGAAAGAGTGAACTACCATTGGCAAAATTTAGCAGTCTTTGCAAACTTCAAAAAGCAAATGGCCTCGATCTTGGTTACACTTGCCTCTTACCTGTGACTTCAGTGGAAATTTCAAATTCAGGATCTGACACAGACTGATTCATGTTCTACACAGTTCTTACAAGTTCATAGAAATTTCTGTTCAATTAGAACCAAGTATTTGAGTTGATGTTGTAATTTGTGTTTCAACAATTTTTTGATTAATGTTTTGTTTCCGTTACAATATTATACATTAAAGTATAACATTGTAAAGGAAACAAAACATCAATCCAAAAAATTGCTCTCTTTTTTGATTCGGGCTACTTAAATTTATTTTGGGCTACCAAAAACTGAACAGTCCCTGCCCAAAGGGCTACCAGGGATTTTGAAATTTTGCGAGCCCTGCAACTAGCTGGGCAATAATGTTATCCCTAGGAATACCATACTGGTCATAATACAACAACCGGTTCCTATCACTTTCATTTTCCCTCAGTTTTAGAATAAAATGGTCCCCTCAGAATTCACTCAAAATAATTCCAACGCAACGTCCCAACATAATTTCATTATGACGATACCTAAAACTTTATAACATTTTAAAACTGAAAAAGACAAAGTGCAAATGTTGATACATTTGAATAAAATAAAATCTATACTCCTGCCTTAATGGCATATTAACAAGATCTCTAAATGGACATCCGTTTGAACAATGGCCCAGGATTTTAACTGTAATGTTTGAAGGCGTTACACAGTAACAAGCCTGAGATGGAGCTTTTTGATGTCAACATTTTATTTGGTTTTTAATCTCCCATCCATCCTACATGCTTTTAAAATATTTCTGTAAAGTATACTATACCCCACCAGGGCTGTAGACTAACTTTTTGACATGGGCGCACCGGTACGCCTAACTTTAAAAATTTAGGTGTACCGGCACAAAAGTTAGGCGCACTCAAAATTTTTCAACCGCATCGCTTAACACCGCAGTTTTACATGTGCACTTTCTTTTTTTTTTTTGGGGGGGGGGGGGGAGTCCATACAGACAAACTTGTGCTTAAATTGCTTTGTCAATATTGTAGAAAATGTTAAACTTAATCATCATCTTGGCTCCTCTGACAACCTGTTTGCTGCTGCCTGCTGCTGAAAGGCAGTGGGGAGAGGGGACACTTGGGCAGTGCATTTATTGCAGCATATAATGTGTTTTCTGGATACACTGCTGTTTTTTCAGCATTCAAAGATTGATGGCTCCGTGTCAGAGCTGGCTATGAATTTCAGACGGATCAGGCCTCAACTTAACACAAAGGTCATCAATAGTTCTTTTCATCTTTTCTTATTACCCACAGCTACATCCACTTCTGTCGGGCCTAGGCTGCTCACTAGGGCTGGGTATCATCACTGATTTCTATAATCCATTCGATTTCGGTTCTCAAAGTCCTGATTCGATTCAATTTAGCCTCAGACAGTCAGAAATACTATAATTCTGATCATTTATCAGTACTGATACACATGAGACTTCATCAGAATTGTGAACATCACAGCAGATGCCTTTGTGTCAAAGTAACTGAGAATAAAACACAGAAAAACATGAAGGAGATTTTCCTGGTCTGGCATTTTATAGCAGATAACCTTAAAGATATTCTGCAATATTGCATAATTTTAAGAAGTTTAAATTTCTTCAGTATTGAACAGCAGAAATTAGGCTTTGTCCGAGGTCATTTAAGTGAAAAAAAGAAAAGAAAAAGACAGCGGCCGACAGCGCTGTAAACAACAGTAGACTGGTGGGTAATAAGCGAATGAATAATGCAGAAAACAGAGATTTGAGATGGGGAAACTGTTCTTGATGTAGGGAGGGAGGGGGGGGGGGGGGAGAGAGAGAGCGCGCGCGCGCACGCTCGCAAAACAGCAAAAGTCAGAGGGAATTCATGATGACATTGATCAAATATGAAGCGTAGTTTGCTGCTTCTTTTGCTGCTGGCTCGGGGAATTTTGGTTGAAGAGACAAAACCTGCAGCTCAGAATCTAGCGCAAAAAAGACGGAAACACAGCGCGGACCCGACGCATCAGAATCGCTAAGCTCCGACAGCGTGTCCGTGTTCGGGCCGTGGGGTGAGAAAGCAGAGAAAGACAAAGCTGATTCTGATGCGTCGGGTCCGCACTGTGTTTACGTCTTTGTGTGGAATCCGTTTATGAATTGATATCGCTCTATTCAAGCTACTCACCTCTCTCTTCCACCTGCACTTTCAACTGGACCACGGCCAATCAGAGAGGTCCCGCCCCTGACTATCTCTGATTGGTTTAGTCCACGATAGGGGCATAATGTGTGTCTGTTGTTGACCACACGGAGAGTTGCAGAGATTTTTTTTTTTTTTTTTTGTTACCCGAAAATATTTGGTCGCACCGGTGCAACCAAATTTTTTTTTTTTTTTTTTTTTTTTTTTTTAGTCGCACCACTGAAAAATTTGGTCGTATTTGCGACCAAATTGGTCGCACTCTAGAGCCCTGCCCACACATCTTTGACTGCTATAAGCAGTAATTAATTATTAATAAATGACAAAATTAAATTTGAACTTTGCATTATTCTTAAAGACTACACTCACAGTAAGAGCAAAAACTGACAATAACCACAACACTTCATTTTATTAAACTTTATTATCATTCTTCTTTCTTTCTTCTTCCTAGCGGTTTATATCCCGTGACGCAGGGTCCGCTATGTTGCATGCCTTCCTCCACTTCTTCCTATCAAGGGCGTCTTCTGGTGTAACATTCACAGCCTTCATATCATCCTTGATTTGGTCCATCCAGCGCTTTTTTGGTCTTCCTTGTGGCCTGTTTCCCTCCAGATCTAATTGCTGGGCTGTCTTTGCGATGGAATTTTTATCGCTACGGACAACATGGCCATACCATCGGAGCCTCGCCTCTCGCCTCTTGTCTGTGATCGGTGTCACTCCCCATTGTTTCCTGACATCATCGTTCCTCGCTCGGTCAAGTCGTGTGAGACCCAGAGGCCACCTCAGCATCTTCATCTCCATGGTGTGAAGAGCTTGTTCATGTTTGGTCGTCGCTGGCCAGCATTCTGACCCGTAGAGTGCCACTGGCCGCACAATCAACTTATAGACTTTTGCCTTAAGATAGATTGGCATTCTCTTGTCACATAAGACTCCACTCACCTGATGCCACTTCATCCACGCTGTGTTGACACGGAGTCTGGCGTCTGGTAGGGTTTCGCAGTCTGAGGTGACAAGGGACCTGAGGTACTTGAATTGGGCAACTTTAGTCAGCAGCTCACCGTCGATAGTGATGGCACTGTTGGTCTGGGGGTCGCATTCAAGGTATTCAGTCTTTTTGATGTTCAGGCGCATGCCGTTTTCGGAGAGCCGGTCTTTCCATGCTTGTGTTTGGGTTTGCAGGGCTAGGCAGTTTTCTGTTTCTGATAGGCACACATCATCTGCATACAGGAGGCTCCATGGATGTGGTGATTGCAGATCAGCCGTCGCGGTGTCCATACAGAGAGTGAACAGCAGGGGCGAGAGGGCCGAGCCCTGGTGGACGCCAACGGTAATCGGGAAGGCTGGTGATGTTCCCGCTGAACATCAGACCTCGCTTGTGACATTACGGTAGAGCAGCGGAGTCCATTTCACATAAGCTTCCGGGGCACCATGAGTTCGTAATGATCGCCAAATAAGCTTGTGGGGGACCCTGTCGAATGCCTTTTCCAGATCCAGGAAGACCATGTGCACCGTCTTGTTCTTTATAATGTACGCATGTATGGCATCGATAGTTCCACAGCCCTTAACAAAGCCGCATTGATTCGGGGCGATTGTGACCAGTTGATGGATCCGATTTTCCAGGACACGTTCGAAGACCTTCATTGCATGGCAGAGTAGACGAATTGGCCGATAGTTGGTGCACTCTGTGACGTCTCCCTTGCCTTTCCAGATGGGCACTGTGATGCTCGATGTCCAAGCTCGGGGGGCTTTGTCTTCGACCGTGATATGGTTGAAGAGTGCCGCAAGGTATGTTGTACCGCGATCGCCCATCATCTTCCAGATTTCAGCTGGGATGTCGTCCGGTCCTGTGGCTTTTCCGTTTTTCATTTTCTTCAACGCGTTTTGGACTTCGGCAGTGGTGATTGGTGTGACAGGCCCTGCGACTGGGTCCGCGGGCGGGATAGGTGGATGTGTAAATTCTTCATTGCTGATTCCAGCGAAATAATCTGATCAGCGCTGAAGGATGTCTCGGGGGTCCCGCAGAACCTGCCCGTCCGTTCCCTTGATTTGGACAACATGGCTCGTATCGAAGTCCTGCTTCGCGCAGTGGCGGGCTTTGGCAAGTCGGTAGATGTTATTGGCCCCCTCTGGGGTTTGGAGCTGGTCATAAAGATCTTGGTAGTGTCGTCTTTTCGCGAAGGCCACTGCCCTCTTTGCTGCCGATTTCAGAGCGCGGTATCGGGTGAGATCTTCATGCGCTCGCCACCAAGTCTTATAGGCCCAGCTTCTCCGCTTTTATTGCTTTTTGTACCTCCTCATTCCACCACCAGAACTGTTTCTCAATGTATTTTCTGCCTGGTTTTGCTGAACCAACGGTGTCCTCCGCAATGTTGTGAATGCGCTCCGCCGCTTCAGTCCACGTCTTCTCAGCAGGTTGGTCATTGTTTACGGCAAGTGAGAGGAGCATAGTTGTCAGTTTCTCCTTGTGCTCCTTCACCTTCCACCATTTGAATCGTTTTGGTCCTGTCCGGCATCTGGGCAGCTTTGGCTTGACAATCTTCGTATCCATGACGAGTAGACGGTGCTGGGGGGGCCACGGATTCATATGGAATTACTTTGGTGTCCGTGACCTGTTTGAGTTCTCGCCGCCGAACCATCCAATAGTCGATCTGAGCTGCATGTCCGCCGCTGGTGTAGGTGGCTAGGTGCGATGGCCGCTTCTTAAAGAATGTGTTGGTAACGGCCAGATTGTGCGCCGTCGCAAAAATCGAGGATACATATTCCGTCGACTTTATTATCATTATTATTAGAATATGTAAAGAACCGCAGAGGTTTAAGGTCCAGAAAGAATGAATGCAGCTTGTGTCCAGTTTCTGGAGCCCTCCTGTTGAAAGTAGAAGAAATATTAATACAAACACGTCGAAGGTGGAAATCAGTCAATTTGCCTTCTTCCCCCACCAATGTATACCATTTATTATTTGTTAGACAGCTTCTGTATTTTACACGTCCTCATGATAGTACACTGAAATAGCACCTTGTCAACAGAAAATTGTAGTTTTTAGTCAGTATAAGCTATTAATGATATAAGTTTACTTGTGACAGAATGCTGCATGATGATCATTTCCTAGCTTAGAACTGATTGTACTTTTCATTGTTTTGGACTGATTGTTCTTTATAAAACGTGTTCTGATATTTGTATCTGAACCTTCCCACAGCAATAGTAAGAAGTCAAACAAGCAGTTCTGACCTCTCACACACACACACACACACACAATCACATACACATATGCTCACGTCACTGAACAAATGTATTCATTTTTCTTGTGTATAAATAAAGGCAAGTGCCAGAGCAGAGCGCGCACTTCACAGGGCCCCCACTCTGATGTGAGCGTTCTGTGAAACGCCCTTGCAAGTTAAAACTGCAGCGTCTGTGTGTGTCTTCACTCTTAGACTCTCAGCTGAAGAAGTGTCATTTAAAATAAATCTCTTGACAGACCTCAGTAGGGTAGTTTTAAGAGCACCATGGTTCAAGAGCAACCATTTCCTTATTCAAATTGATTTTAGCTTGACTAATGTGATATCGATTCATTAAATGCTGAATCGATTTCCTCAGTGGTGCTAGGTTTGAATACATGCAGCTTACAGACAGCAGTGTAACATGACAGCTGTCTGTAGGCTGTTAAGCTAAAAATAAATGTGCTGCCATCTGCTGTGAAGTAACTTAAACATGTCACACAAGGACAACCTTTGGAAAACCAAGCCTGCTACACCAAATCTAAAACCATTTCTTGGCCCAGTCTGATCTGCCAACTATTGCTGACAACTGGTGCCCATACTAGGTTTGAACACTTATTAGTCAAGCAAAGCGACTGGACTGTTTAAATTGTACAGTTTCATTAAAATCTATCTATTCCATTTCAGATGCTAATAAGTTCTCATCAGAAAAAGTTCAGGTACCTGCTGTTGATGGTTGCTTCCGGGTCTCCACACAGATGGTGTACAGGGAGAGGATTGCCACGTCCAACATGTTTCCCTCAGAGGACAGCATCAAGTACTGTGGTGAGGTTATGTAGGAAGATCCCCAAGCTAAGGATCCACAGCAGCTTTCTGGCAGCAGACCCACTTGCTTGCCAACTAACCAATCATGTCCTGTAACTCAATCGAGTTTCTCCCGTCCTCATTTTAAAACGCCATCATTACGTTTTTGAGAGTCATTGAATTGCATTTAATTTGACTGATTTAAAGCACTTATGGAGAGAATGTATTAACCTGTGTGTAATTTCTTTAATTCCTGCTGATAGTGTCCACTTAGAAACTAGTTAATGGAATTCTGCAAATGCATTTATGGCACCTGAGCTCCAACAAATATAATGAAGGTAGCATTATCTGGAGTCTCCCCATATTCCTCGGGAACGATGGAATTTAAAAAAGAGACTCCAAAGAATGTTCTGGAATCTGTGAGTCTACAGAAAAACGTCGTGGTACCTGGTAGTTCTGTGAGGTGACTGGTGGGGGTGGTGGAGGGACTTCAGGCTGCCGTTGAGGGTAGCCATAGTCGGTGGCCGCATGGGTCGGCTGGTATCCTCCATAAGCTGCAGCAGTGGCAGCAGCTGCCACCGCAACAGGCGCAGGCCTAGCTACTGCAACTGTGGCTGCAGCAGGGGCGTAAGCTGCTGCCACAGTGTGTGCTGCCACTGGTGCTTGATGAACTGTGTAACTGGCCACTGTGGTTGGATGGGTGTATGCTACCCCGGCTGCTGGCTGCTGGCTGGGAGACACAAAGGGAAACATGAAGGTTATCTCGACAGTCTAACTGAGAAATGCCTTGGCACATGTTAAAAGATCTTTTTCAGACTCCAGTGTCTCCAAAGCTGTACAGCTATCCCCAAACTCCCATGAAAATTTGCATATTAATGATCAACACACTGGTCTCACAGCCCACTGTTTCCCCAGTGGTGCCAGTTTCAGTCACTGTGCAAATATCCTGTTTATAAGGCTGGAAACCTGCTGAGACTGAAGTAGTCACCTGATGATGATACAACCTTTCTCCCACTGAAACATCCAGGTGAATGACTTCTGGGGATTTCCCTACCTGGATTACTGAGCATGCATCAAGACTTTACAGCTATACTAACTACCAAAGCATGTATGGAGATTCTTTTTACCCTGCTGAGATGATGCCAACCTGATTACATTTAAAATCTGCTTTTTAAAAAAAAAAAAAAAAAAAAAATCCTACAACTAATGGGAATCAGAGGTCCCTTAAATTATCATCTGAATCGTGCAGTATAGACTACTATTAATAAATACCATGCATTATTTGGCATATAAAGACTCTTGGTTGATTTATTTAAATGTGCATGACAGTTATGGTGCAACTGCAGAACTCTGATAGGCCAGAATCTGACGTGTTCTTATGTACAGGTCAGCTGTAACACAGATATCAGGTTTACTTTGTGGACTAATTTGAAATAAAGCAGCTCTCCTCCAGATAAATTCAATTGTATTTATATAACGCCAAATCACAACAACAGTTGTCTCAAGGTGCTTTTTGCTGTAAAGCAGGGGTGTCCTTGATCCAACACAGCTGATTTAAATGGCTAAGTGACCTCCTCAACATGTCTTGAAGGTCTCCAGAGGCCTGGTAATGAACTAATCATTTGATTGAGGTCTGTTGACCCAGGGTGAGATGTAAAACCTGCAGGCCTGGAGTTGGCCACCCCTGCTGTAAGGTAAAGACCCTGCAATAATACAAAGTAGGGCTGCTACAAACGATTATTTTGATAGTCGACTAGTCACCAATTATTTTTGCGATTAGTCGACTAATCAGATCATGCATCCATTGGACGTAAAACATACAGCTTACTACTCTTATATAACTTGAAGTGTTTAAGGTATGTGCTAACTAAAAATAAAGAGCCAGTGATAGTTTATTAAACTTTTACTGAAATTTGCAGATTGTCTCGGTGGAGTTTATTAAACTCGGCCGTCTGCTCCTTGCCATCTAAAATATAACAGGACACCGAAGTATATTCTCGAGCATCTCACACTTCTGATAATCAGTTGTCTGCTTGACTTTTATTCAGCTGTGTAAAAACTATAACTTTAATCTCAGCCAAACCGATTTACTGAGGAACAAATAATACTGAAAAAAGCCAAACAACAACGTTTTTAGGTTATCCAAATGACTTAAATATCATGTTTAACCTGAGTAGTGAATACCGCGGGGGGTTTGAAAACGATGTGCGGGGAGTTCACGGTTATCGCCCCGGCTAGCTATCGAGCTGGTGGGTAACAGACGTCTCCGAAAACGTTGGCGCACTTTTGCAAATGTGTGATGTCTTCATAAACCGAGCAGATATTTAAAGTTTACACAGCTACATTTTCGCCTGAAAATATGTTAAAAGTTTATTTTGTGACCCAGAAAGAGTAATAAGAGTAATATTAAAACTAAGTAGATGCCGCCATTGTTGAAACTGCAATTGGCTGGGCCGCCCTATCAAATCAAAATTTATTTCTATAGCACATGATGATACAACAAAGTTGACCAAAGTGCTTCACAGTTGGTCAGAGCAACAGCATAAGACAGAATAAAAAGAAACAGTTACAAGGAGGGCGGGAAACCTATGAATTCTGGGATGGTTGGGTCACAAAGGATACACCCGACCCATCCTTCAAATCTGGGGAAATGAAGGGCACATTTGTTGGAGTCTTCGAATTTGGACAGTCTTCGTCGCGTTGCTGTAACGTAATTGGTCTATAAATGCGGCCTCCGAAGGATGCGGCCCCTAAATTTGGACACAGCTACGATACCGGACACTGCTTCTTCTGCTGCTTCTTCTTCAGGCTTTAACAGCAGCTGGCATCCTTGTACATGCAGTGCTGCCATCTTCTGTTTCAGTCCGTTATTACACTCTTAAATCCTACTACTTATTCCTGCGTCTTTTGGGATCGTACAAAGCTTCAAACAACGTTCTTTAGGGTTAGGGTTAGGGTTAGGGCGTGCCGAGAGAGAAAGCCATCACAAGGACTAAAGGCGCCGTTACAGATCAATAAGATGCTGAGAGTGAAAGGAAATGGAGACGGGGCCAACAAATAGGGTTACTGTATAAGTTTCCAAGAATCCTTTGCCAAGTCACATGAAAACATTAATGTGGATTCATCATACAAAACAGGATACTAACAGGATTCAGAGTCCAGCGCTCCCCAAGCAGTTTGATTTGAACAAAGCCATTTTTAAGCACAGTGGTTAGCGCTGCTGTTTCACTGTCAGCTGGGTCTGCGTTGGCATGCATCATCATTTGGAGTTTGTTCTGCCTGCACCTGTGTGCTCTGTGCGGGTTCTCCAGCTTCCATTAACTTTGTGTTAGTGTGATTTTAGGTGTTTATATGGTGACACCAACACAATCTTTGTCATACTCAAGGAGAGCAACACAATCCAATCTGAGGACAATGTAAAACATCAGTGATATAGTTCATTTCAGGACCTGACTATCTGTTTACTCCATATTAAACAATGCAAAGTAGTGAGAATGTTGTAATGGGTTAGGCTGGATCCAAAGCTCCCGCCTTTTTTGTTCAGAAATAAAAAAATGAATCAGACAAACAGCTGACGTCATGTTGCTGACCATGGCTTCCACCACAGCAGCTGCACCACCACCACCATTTCACCGTAAGTGTTCAAAATTAAAATGTCAAAGGTAGAAAATACAAGGTACAATCAAAGAAACCATTTAACAGGCATGTGGGACATTTTAGCAGTTAGAACAGGAAAAGCCAGTTTGCAAACTTTCCAACTTTTCCAAAGTCCTGAAACTTCACGGCGACATTCGGCGAGCAAGCGGAGCTCCTTCGGTTTATGTTTGAAGAATAAGAAAAAAGTAAAAGAAAAGTATATGAACACTTCACTAGAACAGGGCCGAGGCTGTTGGTATGCACCCCCCCCTCCCCTTTTTGTTAACATAATGGTAGATTAAAATCAGCCAATTCATACAAAACTAGCAGGTGGCTTGCTCGTGCTTCAGAGGCCTGAGTTAGTGATTGAATCCATACCATTATGCTCGGGGTGAGCACTGAAACTCCACATTTAGGCCATAAAGCGTTCTCTTTTTAAAAGAGGTTTTTTGACTGCAGCTAAATTTGGACCAAGCCCTGTTCCCTTTGCTCTGACACCGACCGCCATCCCAGCACACACACTTACCTGTGAGAGCAGGTGCTGCTCAGCAACAACATCATCATAGTAATAAATGTTACAATAATCCTGCACTCTCCCATGAGATGTATGTTTTGGGTTTATCGTATTTCGTGGCCTGTGAGCATCGTGGACTCGGATCTGTAGTGTGTTCAGAACACGCACACAGTGGGCTGGATGTTCAGCCGTGCAGTGACACTACAGGCACCGGGTTACATTTTCCTACCAAATAACTATTTCAGTTCATCCTTATAATAAAGTCTAATAATGTCACACATAAGGGGACTGTCCCGTGTTTGGATGCCCGACCCCCCCACGGAGTCTCCCATGTGTTCGTGAAGCCGGCCTTGGTCTGGAATAGATCGGCAGTGCTTCCCGTTTATTTCCGTAGTTTTCCGTCGGAACTCCGGAGGAGGTCCAACCGCAGCACCGGGAACAATAGCCCCCTCCCCCAGTGCGAACAACGGGATCAGTGGGCACCAGCAATCTTAATAAGTACGTGCAGCATATAAAAACAAGCCATCGTTCGACCGCAGAAACATTATGCAGCACACAGGAACCCAAACAGCCAGGTATCCCGCATCCCCGTACCTGTACTGAGCGGCAGCGCCGTGGGTAAATCCAAAGTAATTGCCGGTAGCCATTTTGGCATCTTCACCAAGCCGGCCAGGCACTGCGGAGGACACACACAGGATAAGCTAACCATTAGCAGCGGTCCAACAACTATTTATTCACGGTTTTATTGCCTTTCTTACGCCTGCAGACACATCAACATTTTTAAAGTTGCCTTTAATATAAATTCACATTTCGTCGATACTTACCATAGGTGAAGGATACTACTGGACATATGGGAATCATTGGTTTTGTATATTCTACCCACTCTCTGGAGCGCTACACCAACCTATATATATTACATGTCGCACCCGGAAATGGCGTCGCGACGCATGCGCAGAATGGTAAAACGTTAGCGGAGGGTGCGGTCCTACAATGAGCAGAAACACGCACACGCATATTCAGTTTGCGGTAACTTGTGTGAATAACGTTGGGACAGGGCCGTGAGTCCCGCTGTGCAGCGTCCCATCGTCTTTTAACAACAGTCCATGTGTGCATACTGAGGACAGCAGCTGGACGACGTGGAGGGACGCGCTCCCATATGGAGGACCACAAGAGCCACGCACATCGAAATAAAAAATTCTGTGCTTAATTTTAATAAACTGCATTTCAAAATCCTTTTTCGAATTCCACTTTAATAAAAACATTTTCGAATTGCACTTTAATAAACTGCATTTCAAAAAACATTTTCGAATTGCACTTTAATAAACTGCATTTCAAAAACCTTTTTCGAATTCCACTTTAATAAACTGCATTTCAAAAACCTTTTTCGAATTGCACTTTAATTGACTATGTGCACATTAGCATATGCTACTACCGGTGCAAAAACTCCTGTGTGGAGCTTTGTTTCCGGTGTCCTATTCGCGCCTTGTTTACGGTCCAAAACAAGTTAAGCAAATGAATGAATCAAGCAGCGATTTACATTTCTATAGATGTCTTGGGCATTTACGAAATATATCCGTAAATGATGTTCATCGACTTGTCGATATTTTTCCCCCACACCTCAGAGCAAAAGAGAAAAGGGATTCAAATGTTATATTTCTCAGCTGTCCCTGTTTATTGCGGGTGTTATGTTCTAAAAATAACCAGCGATAGGTGAAATCAAGTAGCCAATTTTATTTTTTGATGCGTGGACATCGTGGACATCCAGTACTGCACTTCAGAGTCACACTGCTAGCAATCCATGCAGCGATTCTGTACTGTACAGGAGAGACGTCACGGAGGAGATCGTCTGCAGCGATCAGCTGCACACAATGTGACGTAAAAATAAGCATGAAAACTTGCACTAAAAAATCCGCAAAACAGCGAGGTGAAAGGTGAACTGCGTTATCGCGAGGGACCACTGTAATTTTGAAGGTAAGTCACAATATACCCTTCACACATACTAATGTATAGAAACCCTCACGAGCAATCGTTCATTTTTTGTGTGGCTTTTTTCACGGTTTGTTAACATGCTGTGTAGGTGTGGACATAACGGGAAACATCTGTGACTGTTGTTCATCTGTAGTTTGAATGCTGAACATTTGCCTGTTTAAAGAATAAGACCAGTCACTATACAGAGATGTGCTTCTGAATGTGGACGATGTGTCTTATGCTGCAGTGATGCAGTTCTGCTTGTGTTGAGTGATGCAAACAACCGATCGATCTAAACTCTTTAAACGTCAATCACGTGGTTACCGGCTACCGGCGAAAATAATGGAGGAAATCGGGACGGTAAGCCAATTTCTGTCTTAGCGCATTTGCGCCGCTGTGTGTTTTTGTGGTCTTCTTTTGCGGCTAATTCAGTGAATTTTGGTCTGATCGTGGTGAAACTTGGTGTGTGGAGTCAGTGATAGCTCTGGGAGCTAACCAGCCTATTTTTAACCGGTTACTTGCATGAAGTCTGAAGAATTTCTGGTTCGGTTTTATTTGTTTAGTTCTGCGCATTTACGTAACTGCTCGTTTAATCGCGGCTTATTTTCGGTGTGTTTGGTGGTTGTAGAAATGGTTTATATGACATTTTAGCTGAGATTCTGAGGTTTCTGTGGATACCACACATGTCTTGACTTATATTTCTCAACCCGCGTTATAACCGATTAAACGTGATCTCCTCCTTTTTGCCCCCGGTATCAGGGGCGTGGGGCTTAAGTGGTTAAACGTCAAAATCTATCATTAGATTTTTTTGTGACACAACAGTGGTGAGTGTTCCCAACATCTTTCCGTTTTCGAGTTTTGGACATGATTTTGGAGTATATCTTCGCAGTAGCGATTTACCGCAAAGTAAAGCTACCGGAAATGTACAACCCCACATCCGGCCTCAAACCAGGAAGTTAGCATTTTCTCGTGCACATAGTCAGTAAACTGCATTTCAAAATCCATTTCCCTTTCCTGTTCGCTCAGGGATTAACATGTGGATTAGCAGTTGGATTAGCAGTTGGATTAACAACTTCATTTTAAAAATCCTGCTGCTATTCAAATTAGCCACACCGTGGGATGTAAGGAGCTCTCTGATTGGTTGGTCAGACACAGGCTGTCTGCCAGCCTGGATTTTTCTAGCTCATAGCTTCGCCCTGCTACGAAGCGTGTGTGCTTGTACAAAGGCCGTTCAGCCTCGGGATTTACACTCGGCTCGACACGGATATGTGACGAATGAAGGGATCCTGCAGCGAAACGGAGAGCCAACCTCTGACTGAGTGCCCGTTTACTCAGTCTGACCACCTGTTGAAGGTAACGTGCTAACATGGCTAACGCTAGCATCACCCCACGTAGCCCCGTTATTTTAAGGTCATTTTAGCTTATGAAAATTTTACGTCGCAGCTGTACGAGCTAGCTACGTGTTTTGTAAGCTGCTGTGCTCTTCACAAATAAAGCTGGAAGCAGCTCAGACTGTTAGAACCAGCACTGAGCCCTGTTACATTTATACAGTGTTAGAGCAATGGCTGCAACCTACAGCCTTTAAACTAGCGATTAAAATGCTGACAGTAAACTCGTCAGTCCAGATGTTACCACATTATTTTGTGATACTTGGAGTTAAAACAACTGAGACAGGCTGATTAAAATAACAGCTGTCAGTTCTCTCATTCCTTATATCAAGACTGGAGCTCACACTACTGATTTCAGTTCATTTAATATGTGAGTGCACAGATTCATTCTCAACTGGACATAAATGATGATCAAAGCTTGTATATATGATGAATTCATCAAATCCCAGCCTCTAACACAGTGCGCTGAATCTTAGCTTTGGATGTCCAGTATATTCTAATCAGTGCAATGTAAGCATTCACTGAACCTACAGTATCTACACCTGTGTGGCACATGTGTGGTAAAGATACAGATAATGAAGTTTAATTATTAATACAATATACATCATGAAAAACAAAAGCTGAAATTGATTCAGTTCAGTACTTTTCTCTGTATGTTCTGTGATATATACTGTAAATGATTTTCACAGAGGTCTTAAAGTACTTAAATCACTGCTGATAGTCTGGTTGTTTATATTTTCATGTTTTTGTGTCTGTAGGGCTGTTTGATGACGATTTGGACTCCTCTGGGAGATGAGGACACACCCACATCTGTTCCATACTGCAGCCATGGATGGTGTTACGGCTCTGAGTCAGCTTTGGGCCATCAGACCCACACACTGGAAAACCAGCACCTGGACTTCATGCAGGAGAGATGACCTCAGTGATGATTGACTCTGCATCCTCTACTTTACCTCCTAATCTCTTTCTCTTTAACACACAATTAAAATCACTCCAAAAGAGTGTAAACTTACTGAGGAAGTCTCTAACTTGTACACATTTGTACTTTTACTTGTTTTATGAGTTATTTTTAAGAAGAGTAAAGTTATTCACAAAGTTTTTATTCTTCTGTATTTATTCTTTTGTATCATGTGCCACAGTCATACTGAACTTTACAGACCTGGTGAATTGGGGGAAAAAAAAAGTCATATATATACATGAATGAATCATTCAGCTTCAGCAGTATTTCTATTCATCTTATGAATTCCAGTCTAATGTCAATTCACTGTTTGAGTTCAGTTTTGGTCTTAAACTCCAGAGAATACCACCTAGTTCAACAATCTTTTTATCTGATTATTTGCAAAACGGTTTTCTTCTGAGAGATGCTGCTGGAGCTGAAATTGAGCCCAAAGAAATAACAAAGTTTAGTTCCTCTGGATTTTCCATGGAAAATTGTTTTATCACTCACTCAGGTGACTTCTCCAGTGTCACGGATGAGTGATGAATGTATCTCCCACTGGAAACCATTGTGTCCAGTTAAAGTCAATCGACTTTTTTAAGGAGAGTTGTTAGATGCTGTGCTCATGAGGACAATGAGGTTTAACTTGGAGCACAATAAAAAGCTGCCATATTGGATCAACGAACAAAACACTTAATTGAGCAGAATTAAGTCAAAATGTAATATCCTCATAATGACACATCACACATGACCCAGCATTGTTCTAAGAATGCAAACTTTCTTATTGGAAGTTTTCACAGCTACCAGAAAGTGACAGATTTCTGTCTGGTCTTAATGAGTGGTCGTTGCTCTCTCGTTTTCTCTGGAATTGCTGCACAGAGGATGTAACACCCATGATAAGCGCTGAGGTGTGTGTCCTTGTCAGGAATCAGCCATCCTCAGCTTCCAGGTTAAGAAAAGTGGAACCAGAAGATATTCAAATACATCTCTCCACAGCTGCTGATGAATTCTACAAAAAACAAAGTTTGTTAAAAACATTTGCAGGTGAATCACCACTGATTTATCAGTGACATCCATTTACTCAAAAATTACTGACAAGTGGACAACTAGAATATATAGTTTATAGTTTCAAAAATGTCCTGTACAAAATGGAACAGCATATGACAAATGTGTGGTGCTTGTGGAATTTTTAACAAGGGCCCTACAAAACTTTACAGTACTTATGCTGCCAAACTTCTGATGGCTAGGTGTGCAGTTCCTGCTTTAAATGCATTCACTTTTAAGATTAAGAAATCTAAGTGATAAGAGGCCAGAAATGTTTGAACTCGCTTATGAACCTACATCACTGAGGTCATCTCTCCTGCATGAAGTACAGGCGCTGGTTTTCCAGTGTGTGCGTCTGATGGCCCAAAGCTGACTCAGAGCTGTAACACCATCCATGGCTGCAGTATGGAACAGATGTGGGTGTGTCCTCATCTCCCAGAGGAGTCCAAATCGTCATCAAACAGCCCTACAGACACAAAAACATGAAAATATAAACAACCAGACTATCAGCAGTGATTTAACTACTTTAAGACCTCTGTGAAAATCATTTACAGTATATATCACAGAATATACAGAGAAAAGTACTGAACTGAATCAATTTCAGCTTTTGTTTTTCATGATGTATATTGTATTAATAATTAAACTTCATTATCTGTATCTTTACCACACATTTGCCACACAGGTGTAGATACCGTAGGTTCAGTGAATGCTTAAATTGCACTGATTAGAATATACTGGACATCCAAAGCTAAGATTCAGCGCACTGTGTTAGAGGCTGGGATTTGATGAATTCATCATATATACAAGCTTTGATCATCATTTATGTCCAGTTGAGCATGAATCTGTGCACTCACATATTAAATGAACTGAAATCAGTAGTGTGAGCTCCAGTCTTGATATAAGGAATGAGAGAACTGACAGCTGTTATTTTAATCAGCCTGTCTCAGTTGTTTTAACTCTAAGTACCATAGAGTAATGTGGTAACATCTGGACTGACGAGTTTACTGTCAGCATTTTAATCGCTAGTTTAAAGGCTGTAGGTTGCAGCCATTGCTCTAACACTGTATAAATGCAACAGGCCTCAGTGCTGGTTCTAACAGTCTGAGCTGCTTCCAGCTTTATTTGTGAAGAGCACAGCAGCTTACAAAACACGTAGCTAGCTCGTACAGCTGCGACGTAAAATTTTCATAAGCTAAAATGACCTTAAAATAACGGGGCTACGTGGGGTGATGCTAGCGTTAGCCATGTTAGCACGTTACCTTCAACAGGTGGTCAGACTGAGTAAACGGGCACTCAGTCAGAGGTTAGGCTCTCCGTTTCGCTGCAGGCTCCCTTCATTCTTCACATATCTGTGTCGAGCCGAGTGTAAATCCCGAGGCTGAACGGCCTTTGTACAAGCACACACGCTTCGTAGCAGGGCGAAGCTATGAGCTAGAAAAATCCAGGCTGGCAGACAGCCTGTGTCTGACCAACCAATCAGAGAGCTCCTTACATCCCACGGTGTGGCTAATTTGAATAGCAGCAGGATTTTTAAAATGAAGTTGTTAATCCAACTGCTAATCCAACTGCTAAACCACATGTTAATCCCTGAGCGAAGAGGAAAGGGAAATGGATTTTGAAATGCAGTTTATTAAAGTGCAATTCGAAAAACGTTTTTTGAAATGCAGTTTATTAAAGTGCAATTCGAAAAAGGTTTTTGAAATGCAGTTTATTAAAGTGGAATTCGAAAATGTTTTTTGAAATGCAGTTTATTAAAGTGCAATTCAAAAATGTTTTTATTAAAGTGGAATTCGAAAAAGGTTTTTGAAATGCAGTTTATTAAAGTGGAATTCGAAAATGTTTTTTGAAATGCAGTTTATTAAAGTGCAATTCGAAAATGTTTTTATTAAAGTGGAATTCAAAAAAGGATTTTGAAATGCAGTTTATTAAAATTAAGCACAGAATTTTTTATTTCGATGCGCGTGGCTCTTGTGGTCCTCCATACTCCCATTCTTGTCTCATATAAGACTGTAGCTGCTCAGCAGTCCCCACTCTCGCTTTTTTACATTTTACATTTCACTGAGTGGCAGATGTTTTCAGTTGATGAAAGTCTGGACTGGCATTTATAGTCGTACTTTTTTTTTTTTTTTTTTTTTTGCCTGTCCCGTTTGGATCTTTAGCCATCAGAATTGTTGTCTGAAGGCCAAAAAAGATGCCTAGCGGATTTACTTTACCAAGTGGATCATGGCCTTGCCATATTGGTCCATTTTATTGACCTTTATTATAATTATGTATTTAATTTATTTTATTTTCAGTTGTTACAAACGGGACAGACATGACTGGGGGATAGGAGAGAAAGAAAAACAGAGGGGAGAAGAGATAGTGAGAAAGGGGGAAGAAAAAAAGAAAAACAAACAAACAAAAAAGAAAAAAAAACACCTGGATCACCTGTCGAGAGAAGAAAAAACAGAAGAGAAAACAAACAAGAAAGAGCAACATAATAAATACAACACCATCACAATAAACTAGCTAACAGTAGATAACAGTAGATACTAAATATTAAATGTTATTGTGCAGCACGCAAGATCGACAGCGCACAGTGTGCTTTCAGGTAGCAGCCAAGAAAGGTGTAAGTTGTGTCTGTGAACACTTGTGCGTACACCTGTGTGGATCAGCATGCTTGTATTCAAAAGGTTTCTCCATGCAACGATCTGCTAGGGACTGTGGGGAGCCATAGCCCCGTCCCCCAGGGCATGAAGCAGGTATGGAGGAGATCTAAGCCCCAGACATCCAGAGGCCCCAGAGTACGAAAACCCAAGGAGGACCACCAAAGGGACAACCGTGCCACCCTCCTGGGAAGAGCTGAGGAGAGCCCCAGACGAGGGGTCACCCAGCAGCCCCAGGCCCAGAGGCCTGAGGGCGCCCCACCCCCGGAAGGGGCCCAGCTGGGCCACAGGCACCAGTCCCCGCCAAGCGGCCACCAGGAGTGAGCCGGTACATACGTGAGCGCCCAGCCCCAGACACCAAGAACCACCAACACACCAACGTCTGAGGGCATCAGCCACCGGCAGGGAGTGTGGTGAGGGGAGCAAATGTGGCAAGAACAAAAAAACAATGAAACGTAGAACCTGACGTGGCCTGGGTAACGTGGCTAGGGGGACGTAGGTTTAGAGAGGGGAAATGCAGACTGGAACAGGGTGGTTAACACTCACACTGAGAACAATGGAGTAAGAGAAGTAGTGGAGCTCTGAAGTTGGTGAGTATATCATGTAACTGAGTGGTGTGGAAAGGCTGATCTGAGATCCAGAGGTTCCTAAAGGAGTGTGGTGGCAGGAGGGCAGGCAGGTGAGACACAGAGCGATTTCCACAATGGTGGTTTGGTTTCCTGAGTCCGAGAGACGAGCGTAAGGCCAGAGGTCTGACACTAGGTGAGTCCAGGAACTGCAGCACAAGAAAGTAAGGTCAGCAAGATAAATCACAAAGAGAGCTTGAGAGCATGACTATGGAGAGTGTGGAGTGGGAGTAAAACCAAAATGTTGTAGTTGTGCAGGAGAACACAGGGTTGCTTTTTGGGGATGTGAAGTGCTGAGGCAGCATACAGTAAACGAGGGTACTGCAGAAAGTGACCTGTGCAGAGGTGTGCAAGCAAGAGAGACCGATCGGAAAAGCCATGATAGGAGAGAAACAAGTATTCAAAAAGGTTATGGACACAGTTGGAAGAAAAATAGAGGAAAAGAAGAAGATGGTGACATTTATTGCAGGAGTAATAAATGTCACCATCGGATGTGAAGTCCAAGACGGAGAGGATTCAGATTATTATGAAGGCAGCATGTCATAGTTTGGATATGAAGAATATCAGGTGGGAGGATATAAGAGGTGAACTAAGTAGTCAGGTGTAGGATAATGAGGTGGTTAATTTTTATAACCATGTTAATCCTACAGTAGAACCAAGGAGTCTTTTGTTAAACGGTCAAGATTTTAAACAGTTTATATATGATCAGACAGAAAATGCTGCCATAATTTATGTACAGGAAACATGGTTGAATTGATTAAGGAAGGTATTCCATAGAGATTGACTGAAGGGGATGTGGAGTATGTAGGAACTGAGGTTTGGATAGGAGGGAAGGTAATTATGGTTATTCATTGAACAATCCTTGTAAAAAGCTCGAGTTAAGTGAGCTGGAGGAAATGAAAGGCAATATTATATGGTGTGGAGATTTGACTGCATATATTTTGTTATGAGGGAGTGAGAAAACAGACTATAATGGTGAAGCGTTAGAGAAATTTCTGGATGATAAAAATCTATGTTTGAATGATGGGAAAAAAACAAGAACTGATACTAGTTCTGGTAAGGAATTGGTATTAGATTTAACATTTGTATCTAGTTTGTTGGCTCCAGAAAGAAACCTGGGAAAGACCATAGGGATACCTGGGAATTATAGACCCATTGCTTTGACTGCCAATATGTGTAAATTGATGGAAAGGATGATGAATGAGGGGTTAATACAATATTTAGAGTCAAGAAATACAATGGCACCTTATATGAGTTGTTTTCGTGGAGGGAGAGGAGCAATGGATCCTCTTTTATGTCTCGAGGATGATATTTGGAAAACTGAGATGAATAAATAGATGGGAGTTGCTGTGAATGTGATGTAGAAAAGGTGTTTGATATAGAGAGGGTTAAATGATTAAATTACATCAAGCAGGAATATGATGAAATATGTTTAGTTGGCTAAAGGATTTTTTATGTGACAGAACTAAGTTAAAATAGGATCACATGTTTCAGAGCCATGTAAAGTAGAAAATGGAACTCCTCAAAGAAGTGTAGTAAGCCCAACGTTATTTTCTGTTATGTGCCATATTACTGGCTTCAGAATGGGTGGATAATAGTAGAATTTCAAAATGAATAGTATGAAGTGATTCATTGTCACCACTGGTTAGCACTGAAAAATAAAGTACAAGTAATCACCAGAAGATTCTGTATGAAGTTTCCAAAAGTTGAATCTGTTCATCTGGACGTAGCGTTTTGTGGGAGAAACGTTTCGTCACTCATCCAAGTGACTTCTTCAGTCTCAGCTGAATGTAGCTGTATGAAGTTGTTTTTGCTTGTCATAGATTGTGTGAACAAAACAGAATAATTAGTAATAATGTGGACTCGTGCTCATGTTGGTATTTTGAGTAATGAAATAACAGATAGGTTGGCTAAGGAAGCTATTAAAAAAGTAGATATTGATATGCAGATGTGTAAATCTTTATGGAGAATGGCGTGAGATAATGAAGTAAAAGGGAGACATTTATAGAGAGAACAAAGTACAGTTGAAGTAGAAACAGAGGAATGAGTAGGAGGGAGGAGATCATTATAAAGAGAACAGGAACAGGTCGTTGTTTTCTGAATGGGACCCTTTGGGATGGAGAAACATCTAACTGGTTTATGTAAGTGGTGATGCTGTGGAAACGACTGAACATGTGTTACCAGCTGCAGGAAGCATGTGAGACAAAGCAGAATGCTGAGGGCAGAAATGGGTGGTGCATGTTTGAAAGTGTGGCTGATCAGTTAAGTCATGATGAAGGGAAAGGAAAGATGTTTCGTTTTTCAGAAATACCGGACTCATCAAGAGGATTTAGGCGACGATGTCGCAGTAAAACCCGGGAGATGGCAGTAGTGCAACAATGCTGGATGCAGGCTGCCGTTATAAACGAAAGAAGAAGAAGCTTTCCCATCCTGCACTGCTGCTCCTCGACGTTATCCAACACACCAAGCCGAATGTAAAAGGTTTGGTGAGCTTCAGCGGACAATCTGATAGCGATCTGACAGATACGGTGACAGGCACCCTTCAGCTCTCCAGCATGAGTGGCATGCGGACCATGCTGACCTCTGCGATCATGGTCGGGGCTCTGGGGGTCGGCTATGGGATGTGGTCTGTGATATCTCCGGGAGAGGAGAGGCGGAGAGAGATGATAAAGGTGATTCACAAGTTTTATTGCGCTTAGGTCGCTTTTTCACAGATGTAGATGTTAACATGTAGTCTTTCCAAACTTTATTAAAGACAGTGAAACTGTACGTCATAAATAACAATGATGTGTCTGATTAAAATAAAAACATTTGCAATATTTACCATCAGCATCATTAAAGTGAACGATTGCAGTCACGTGTATTTCTGGAAGATTGTAATACTGACGTAGCTGGACCAGATCTTTAAGTTCCTTGTTGTGTAGGTAAGCGAACTGTATGTGACCGCCGTCATCTGTGAACCACCGCCGCCCCGTATCAGCCGCTTACATGTTCTTGCGCTTCTACACGGAGTTTCACGGTCGTGTTTCCTCTTCTCCTGCTGATTACACACCTGCAGTCATTGGTACACGCACTGAGATGAAACTCAGCGCAGATGTAGTGTAGGTGTCCCAGAAGATGAATCCACGGGAAATGTTGTGTCAGCTATCAAGGATCCAGGATCATTTCTCTGAATTTCCTCATACTGACAGCTCACTTTACCTCAGTTTTATATGCCTGGGGAAAAAACGCTGGACCTTTCCCCTGCTGTTTCCTTGCTCTTTGTTGTGCTTTTTTCCCCCAGAGGAAGATATATTTATCCCACAGGTTTTTCCACCTGTGTACATTCCCTCACATTTATTTTAGCAGTCTCCCTCCAGGAATTTAAATGCATTTGTGAGATCTTAGATTTGCACTATGATTATAATTCTTTATACTGAGGTGAAGATTGTTAGTCTCTCACTGATAAATTCAAAATCAGCAGCAAAAAAGTAGCCAGAAATGCACAGGACAGTATACTGAACTAGCCAATCACAATACTCGCAAGGTGCAGTTACATTTCAGGAGGTGCACGTCAGGTTACACTGTATGCTTTAAAGGGGTTTCTGGTTATGATGTAGAATCAGGCATAACTGTGCTCCTGTGCATTTCTGGCTACTTTCTTAGCAGTTTTTAAATGTATCCGTGAGAGAAAAATGATCATATAAGGAATAATAATCAAAGCATCAATACAAGGACTCTTGGAATATCAAATCCTTTAATGTTACTCTGTATACAAGGTGAGGTTTGTTATGCAAATCTAATTTACTTGAGACATGAATGTATTTAAATGATGGAATAATTGATGACGCGTGTTTCCTCCTGTCCATCAGAATCTGCCCGAGTCAAACCCGTTGAGAATGGAAGAGACGAGGCAGAGGAACGCTCTGGTGATGCAAGCTCTAAAGGATGCTGCTGAAACCAGCGAGAATCTTGCGAGAGGACTGGGACCTTCAAAGTAGACGGACTGTGTGGTTCTGAGACCTGCTTGCAAAGCCTTTACCCTGCATACATGCAGGCTGCAACCTGTGCAGGGTAAAGACAGACATTCTGTTGTGGTACAGAGGAGCCGTTGTGTGATATTCTGTTGTCATTGCACATGAAAACAATTGAGGTAAATGTTAAAATTGTTTATTAAACTCTCCAAACAACGTCCAATTCATCAGTCTTATTCAAAGCTTTACGATTGCTGTGATAAGCAGGTACACGTTGACATGTGTGGTTAGCACTGCCACCTCACAGCGATCAGTCCAGCCCTGGGCCTTTCTGTGTGGGGTTTGCACGTCTTCCCTTCCACGGGTTAGCTGAATGTGGATGGTTGCCCATGACAGCTCAGATACACACCCACAGAAAGAAACCTGCAGTATGTGATTCCTCTGTGCCACAGAGCTGCATTAATGAAAGACAGCGGTGAACCTTACTGCAGAGGGTGACACGGGACAGTGTGGCCTCAAGACTCACCCCCTAAATTCTCCAGATTATTTATAAAACTTGTGTTGTTGTTTTTGTTTTTTAATGACAAGTTTAATTTGAAACTTTGTATCCTTTTTAAAAATTCAACTCATGGTCACCTTTAGGAGGGGCAGAAAGAGTGCTGGTCCAAACAATCTTTGTTCAATTTAAACTAACAGCCAAATAAAAGAAATGAATCATCAGTGGAGCAATATATCTTAAAACAAACTGTTGTCTGTGTCAGCCAAATACTGACGAACAGTTTGTTTTAAGATCATGTTTAAAGTCCAGTTTCTTTACCAAGACCTGTTTCTAGCTGAAATTGGAAATGGTTCGCATGTGCACACTGAATAAGTCCCCGTGTAGGTGCTGCTTTCGTGCTTTCCGTGGGTTAAAATGCACGACGGGCGGCTTTTGTACAGCAGGCGGCGCTGTGCGCTCACCCTACAGGAGTTTGCAGTGAGGACCCCGAGTGAAGAAGAGGAAGATGCGCGCCCTCGAAAACATTCTCGCGTCGCGTTGGAAAAATCGGTTAGCTTTCCGCTTCCTGTCAAGAGATCCAGGCGCTCCGTCAGATAATGTAAGCATGACCCGTTTGAATAGAAAATGTTGAAAACGCGTGTTAGCCGACAGTGTTGTTTGAACAGAGGAGCCGTTTGCTGTGATATAGACGCTGCTGCACGACGCAGCTGAAGCCTGCGACACAGCGCGCGAGCCTGCTCGGCTAACTGCGGCCACGCGCTTCAGATAACGTTTAGCTTCTTAGCTAGCGTGTCCGAGGAGCCCGGTGCAGACGGCTGCTCGGCCGCGGTCCAGTCTCATAAGCAGGCTGGATTCTGATCTAGATTCTCCGGAGTGTCTGAAGGCAAACGCAGAAATGTGCGTAGATGCCGTTTGTGGCACTACAGGCGCCGCTGTAACCTTTCATGTTACTCTGCAAGTTACGTGCGAAGGCCAAATGAAGCCCCCGTATACAAACTGGACCCAGATAATCGTCACAGCGACAGAGCACCATCATCTAGTTCTTATTAATGTCTTTAAAATATATCCTGGCTACTGTTCTCAGTGCACGCTTCTGTTGCATTCACATTCAAGGGCCACAGAAAGCATTTAAACTAGCCTCGGGCTGAAATTTGGACAACAGCAGTCCACATGCGTGTGTCCCTGTAACACTAGCACATCTCTGTCAGTGTTTGGCTTCATGCTTTTTGAGAACACACACCAACAGAGGCTTTTGTTCAAACTGGGAGATGGCTGCCTCGTGTTAGCCTTGTAAACTTCAGCCCTACAGTAAGGAGCAGGCACTGGCAGCTTAAAGGAGCCTTCTGCTCTCCACGTTGTGTTGTGTATGTTGTCATCAAAGGGTGAAAACAACATTCTCAGCTGACATCTGGATGATTTGTTTTTTTGTGACTGCACACATGCTACACTGCACTTTACGCATGAAGTGTATTAGGAATGACTGTTCATCTGTGGCATCTGCAGCTCCCACACCCACAGTATAAACAACACCTTATTGTAACTGCAGGGAAGTTTTTGTTGTAGAAAACTGTTATTTAAAATACGTAAAACTGTTTTTTGTTTGTTTGTTTCAAAGAACAATTTAAATGGAAGATTAGATTTTTAGATTGGTTTTCCTCTCCCACAGGATGTTAGACTTTGTTTCCCAAAGAACATTGTGGTGTGCCAAAGAGCCGCCTCTTATGGTTAAACTACTGTGGTGCGTGACCAGGTATAATGAAGCCTGGCACGTTTTCATTGATTCTGGGTCACATGAATCCTTCATTTCCACACTGGCTGTAAAGGCGAGGCAGAGTTTGTTTTAATGTTTGCAGTGTGCTCACTGTGTATCTGGTTTCAGTTATTGTTAAAGTTTAAGATCACTTTAAAAACACGTTCCATGTTGGCACAGGGTGTTTAAGTTAAATATTAATACTGGATATTTTAAATCCCTGTTTCAGAAGAATGCCAAAATCAAAGGAAGTGCTGTCTTCCACATCTGGAAGTGACTCCGACAGTGAAGTGGAGACAAAGGTTTGTACTTTAAAAAAAGTTATGATTTTTGTGTCTTATGTCTTGAAATTAGAAAATGATTTGACTGTTACTGTCTTCAAAGGCACAAAGCACATGTGGTTAAATGAATACAAAAGATTAGCTTGGTAAACTTCTCGACCTTTATGACAAAAAGGTAAAAACGTTGATGCTAAAGTGATAACCTCAGCTAGGAATGGGTAAACCCAGGGCTGTCGCACCTGCGATGAAAACCAGCTGCCTGTGCAATAAAGTATTTTACATACATAGCACTCGTGCAACACCTTTGCAAGCCGCTTTGTTTTTCTGCTAAGACATGGTAGTTTGTAATTAGCCTTAAATTTTACGGCAACTCCCGCAGTTCCTTTGTGTTTGCCGCCAGTCCGCTGGCAGGATGTATGTGCAGGCGGATTGGAGCAAGTCAGTACTGCGCAGAAGCAGCAAAACAGAGTGAATCAGACAATCTTTATGTCATAGAAAGCAAGATATTTAGGAGAGATAATGTAAACTTCTTGAACGCCCCTGATACCAAGCCAAAGAGGGAATACCTGGTTTCATGGACCACAACGCCAGGTGTGTTATGTAAACGTACATGTGTGGTTTCCACAGAAACGCTGGAATCTCTGCTAAAATCTCATACAAACCATTTCTGCATCCACCACATGGCTAAAACAACAAACAAATAAAAGAGCATGTAAACAAATGGAAGCCAGTGTTACTGCTCCAGAGAATTTAAGGTGGCAGAGACGGATTTCACTGTGCAAAAACAAGGCTCGTTATGTATGCGTGAAGTAAACTCTTCAAAAACAATTAAAGAACAAACCGTTTTAGGCATGTAAATAAAGTTAAATCATTTGTGTGTTCAATACCTAAGAAATTCCAACTCTTACAGAGTCTGCTAAGATGTGCCAAATTGCAGAACGTGTGGTCATCCCTTAACCCTTTAAAACCGGTCGGAGCGGGCACGCTCCGTTTTGCGTAACTATTTTTAAATCCCGGTAGCTCTGCAACCACGTAAGCTAGAGCAATAATCTTTTTTGCATATGAAACCGGAGGAGTTGTACTTACATCTTATGCCATCAGCTTGTCCTAGGTCACGGTTTCCTTCCACATATAGCTTTGCAAAAACTGCATAAAAAGCGCTTGCAGCAACAAAAACATAATATTCCCGAAACACGCTTTGCCGATCCGATCAGCTATTCGTAAAACACTTCCTATCATTAGCGCGATCTTTCGCATGTCCGCCATTACCTGGCCGAAACCGGAAGTGACGTCATTTTCGCGGAAATGTAGTTTTGTTTTTTTTTTGTTTTTTTACTATCAGGGCCTCATGAGCCTATACTGGTGTTTTTAAAAGTTATCTTTGACTTTATGACTTTCTGTGTCGTTTCTGGGATGCTTAGAACTCAAATTGCACTGCTAGAAATAGTTTATTTTGATGCATATGCTGCTTTTTTGCAAATTTGCATTATAATATTTATTTTCGTTTTTCCTGCAGTATATAAAAATTGGTGTATTTCAAAAGTAAAACTATGAAGACACTCAAAATAAATTTCCTGTGGTGGGAAACTATTTTGTGCAACTTTTTTGTATTTACAGTTTTGAGGGATAAGCCTCTTAAATTTCTCTAACTAGAAATATATGTGTTAAAAAAACAAAAACGATTTTCAATTTTTTTGTAGTTTATTGCACTTTTTTGCAATTTATGTTATTACTATGCACTTAATGCATACATATTATTAAAATGTGGGCTATAATGATTGTATTGATGTATATCAACTTGAAATGCTCCCAAAATTGGCACTACAGCATGTAAAAATATAATATAAGCTCGTGCTACAACGTTTTGGTCTGTGCCATAAAACTAATAACCTTTGTAGCACCAGTGCTATAAGCCAACAAACACACAGCCCTGGGTGGACCTGTTGATGTGTGCTGACACTCGTCTGTGCGGCATCACCTCCTTTGAAACCTTCCCAGTGAAATCATGACATTGGGTGACTGGTTTTACTGTCATTTTCTGGACCATAAATCAAATGTGCCTTTGAGTAACAGAGCTGATAAGTTGTGATAAGTTGCTCAGAGTATTTGTTTTGAAGGCAAAGAGAAAGAAGCCAAGTGCCCCGGAGAAACCAGCCAAGAAAGCAAAGAGTGGAGAGAGCTCCAAGCCCGGGGGCTCGTCCAGGGGTGGCAGTAATGGTGACGACAACATGTTCCAGGTGGGTGCCACGTGTACTAGCTTTGGATTTTTGAGGTTGAAAAAATATATTTTGTTGTTGTTATTATTATTGTTATTGTTGTCTTTATTATTTTTATTCCCCCTTCATTATTGACTTCTTTTGGATGTAAGCCCCAAATATGAGCATCTTATGTATAGATTTTTAAGCCTTTGTAAAATTAACATTAAATAGTAAAAATAATTTTAGGATATTTTGGATAAACAAACCCAGGAAGATGGAAACATGACAGTCAGTTTACTTCTTGCAGATTGGAAAGATGAGGTATGTCAGCGTCAGAGACTTCAAGGGTAAAGTCCTCATCGACATCAGAGAGTACTGGATGAACCAAGATGGAGAGATGAAACCAGGGAAAAAAGGTAGTTACCAGAGTGAAGCAGCTGTGTTTTCATGATTAGGGTCAGTGTAAAGCTTAAGGACATGTTTATCTGAAGAAGTATGCTACGACTGGCTTATTGATGATTTTACTGTTTTTTGCTTTAAAATCTGTTTTTATTTTCTTTAGGTATCTCCTTGAATCCCGAACAGTGGAACCAGCTGAAGGACCAAATCTCTGAAATTGATGATGCCATTAAGAGAATATAAGCATTCCTTCCAGTGTTGAATCTGTTGAACTAACTAAATATGTTGGCTTTTGTAAAAAGAAGAAAAAAGCCTGGGATTATTTTCTAATGGGTTTGTTTAATTTGTAGTTCATATATATATATATATATATATATATATATATATATATATATATATATATATGTATATATATATATATATATATATATATATATATATATATATATATATATATATATATATATATATGTATATATATATATATATATATATATATATATATATATATATGTAGTTGTCTGCATATTCTGGGTTTGTGTGTGAAACCTTTTTCTCAGCTATGGTAGTAAAGGTGTGGGAGAGAGTATGTGGTTATGGGTAGGGTACACCAATAGTCATGTTTTTGTATTATAGAATAAAAACAAAGACTAGCTTAATGTTTCAGTCAATGTGTAAGATCGTGTTCAGAATTGATCACGTGGGTCGAAGTCTTCATGTGCTTTTCTTTTTCATATGCAGCTGTTAGTTGGTAGGTCTCATCTCTGAAACCCAGCCTGGTTTGTCGTGTTTCACAGTGCTGTGCAAAAGTCTTGAGCCAAGTCTCAATCCTGTTTCACACTTTGTTGTAATTGTTTAAAGTGGTCTTGAGTTCTGCAAGCTTTCTGAGGGTGCCATGTTTTTCTTTGGACACTTACTGCATTTTCACTTCAGTCCTTGTATCTGTCCATGTTAAGCAGCGTAACACCGACCTATAAAAACCACCGAACTCGAGATCGACCACTGTTGTGTCTACACATAACCACTCAACACAGACCCAGTTTGAAATGGTATCTTTAGGTTACTAGCAGGCTTTCACAAAAACACATCTGTAGCATTTCTTTAGCTGAATCAATGAAAAATGACATACTGGTTTGACTGGTATGAAATAGTATTTTTGCACCAACAAGGCGATGATCGGAAAACTTGCCATATTATAAAAGACAAAGTGGCAGGTCTAAAAACTGTCAGCAGATAAATCAGTATTTGAAAGTCATGTCTTTAAGAGAAAGGGAAAGTGTCCAGCAGGAAACTGAAGAAGCTTCTCAGACGAGAGGTGAAACTCTTCAAAGAAAGTCCAGACACTTGTCTTTCCAAGCTTCTTAGACTGCGATGACCTGGATGACTGAGAACCTTCAGACACAGAAAGCTCCTGACATTAAACTGAAGCCTCATCAAGGGTCTAAGGCTGGCTGTCAAGAAGCTGCTAAGGAAGGGAAACCAATGGGTGAGGTACGGACTGGAAAGTGGCAACGGGTTGTCTGGAGTTATGAATCCAGGTTTTACATTTTGTTGGTTTGTACAGAAGAGGGGAGAGGTTCAACAGTGTCCACAGCCTGAAATACAGAATCTGTATTTCAGTCTGCTCTTGGAGGAGATGTCGTCATTAATGAAATAATGAATCTAGAAGTATCATCAGAGTAACTGCCAATGCAATGATGCTTGATTGGCAAAGGCTTCGTTTTTCGGCAGTGATGTCAAACACATGCCAACACAGTAAAACTAAACTAAGGAAGAGCAGCGTCACTGATTGGTCCGCCCCACAGCCTGGATCTCCACATCACTGAAGCAGTGATTATCTTGACAGAGGACATAACAGAGCAGCCCACCGGGGAGATCTAGAGACATTTTCTTAGGGTGGCAAATTAAAAACCATTTATTTTCACACATATGCACCTGTTACATTCTGTAATATGTATTATATATGGTTATAGAAGTATACACGTTTCATATAAATGTAGTCTACAACTTTATTTACTTTAGTCCACATAATTCAACATTTCAGTCACATAAAATATGTGAACTTTGATTTTATGTTCTAGCCTGTAGTTCTGTATGTATAAAATCAAGGAAGCTACACAGGATGGTTAACTTACAAACACAAGTATAACTTTCACACTCTTTTTTTTATTAGCAATAATTAAAGTGTTACATGCACTATGAACACATTTTCACCAAAAATGTAAACTTCATTTTTCATGATTTATTGGCGTGACCCTGTGGGGTCCAGGTCAGATGATTTTGTTCTACTTTGTATTTCACCTTTAAAAACTATTTGCCCCGCCTTTTCAGCACGATCTCACATGTCTGAACTTACAATAATGTTTTTCATTGACATTCTGTATTAACACAATTGATCTGAAATCACACAAAAAACATAAAAACGGAGTAGGACAAATATGTCTGTGAAGGTTCTCAGTCATCCAGGTCAACTTGGTTTAAGGAGCTTTCCTTAGAGTAGGAAAAAGTTATATTTTCTTACTGTAAAAACCACAAACATGTTTACTGAATGATTTTCATGACTTGAAATGCAGATATAAATTGCAAATTTTGAAAGCTTAAGCACAAATATTTGTTCCACTCCAAAAAATAGTTTCTGTCCAGCAAAAGGCAGAGGAGCACAATCAGGCCTGTAAACAGGAGGCGTATCACTCCGCCTGTTTACATTACAATCTGCCTTTGGTGGGTTTTTAGCACAGTGACACTCAGAAGTCGCCTCATTGTTTTGACACACAAAGCAAATCAAACACTACACATTGACTACACAACACGACCCACTAAAGATACACTAAACTAGGGGCTGGGATAGCTCAGTAGGTAGAGTGGTCGCCCCCCCCGATCGCAAGGTTGGGGGTTCGAATCCACTGAACGGCTACTCTGAGCAAGGTACCGTCCCTACACACGGTTCCCTGGGTGCCTGCTTAGTGGCTGCCCACTGAGTGAATGGGGCAACTAATTTCCCCACGGGGATCAATAAAGTATACATTATCATTATTACTAAAGTCACAAATCACCAGTGTTGGGACTAATGCGTTACAGTAACTACGTTATTATTGTGGTAACGAGCACGAGCTTCCACAGATTCAATAACATTAGCAAGTGGTGGAGGCCAGCAGGTGGATGAAGGAAAAGGGAGGCAAGAGGAGAGACCCTAAGCGGCCGCCGGTGTTCTGACAAAACGTCCTACCTTGTCAAAACATCCTACCGTAGCGCTACCGTAGCGTAAATTTATGGTCTTGTCTATCAATCCGTGCTACCTTATCAGAATATGCTACCTTACGTGGTTAATGGCTCCATCGTACATATCTATAGGTAGGACGTTCAGATGGCCAAATCACACTTAAAAACTTGGATTTATTTCGCTAGGACGTTCAGAACATGCTTCCTGCTTGGATTTATTTAGGTAGGACGTTCAGATGGCCAAATCACACTATCAAAACATGCTTCCTGCTTGGATTTATTTAGGTAGGACGTTCAGATGGCCAAATCACACTATCAAAACATGCTTCCTGCTTGGATTTATTTAGGTAGGACGTTCAGATGGCCAAATCACACTATCAAAACATGCTTCCTGCTTGGATTTATTTAGGTAGGATGTTCAGATGGCCAAATCACACTATCAAAACATGCTTCCTGCTTGGATTTATTTAGGTAGGACGTTTAGGTGGCCAAATCACACTATCAAAACATGCTTCCTGCTTGGATTTATTTAGGTAGGACGTTCAGATGGCCAAATCACACTATCAAAACATGCTTCCTGCTTGGATTTATTTAGGTAGGACGTTCAGATGGCCAAATCACACTTAAAAACTTGGATTTATTTCGCTAGGACGTTCAGAACATGCTTCCTGTTTGGATTTATTTAGGTAGGACGTTCAGATGGCCAAATCACACTATCAAAACATGCTTCCTGCTTGGATTTATTTAGGTAGGACGTTTAGGTGGCCAAATCACACTATCAAAACATGCTTCCTGCTTGGATTTATTTAGGTAGGACGTTCAGATGGCCAAATCACACTATCAAAACATGCTTCCTGCTTGGATTTATTTAGGTAGGATGTTCAGATGGCCAAATCACACTATCAAAACATGCTTCCTGCTTGGATTTATTTAGGTGGGACGTTCAGATGGCCAAATCACACTATCAAAACATACTTCCTGCTTGGATTTATTTAGGTAGGACGTTTAGGTGGCCAAATCACACTATCAAAACGTGCCTTCAGCACACAATCATCTAATGTTGACAAAGAATACAAAGAGACATGGAGGGGAAAAGACAGCTGTTTTTATTTGAAGTTATGTATTTTCCTTACATTTTTTGCATTTATATTCTTGGTTGCTCTCTTTATAATTTGCACATGCAAAATGTGCCCATCTTTGGCAAGATTCACACTGCACCTGGAAAGGAAAAATAAATAGCTCATATTATGTTTGGTGAATACTATTAGTCAACATTTTAAACATGATTAGCAAGTAATGATACTAAGACTTATGTGTTTCTTTTGTTTTGTTTTACCATTTCAATCATGCTGCGGTCAGCATCAGCATCTAACATAGAGCAAACAATGCAGTAGTCCTCAGCGTTCCCTGAAACACATTCATGGTTAGGTTTTAATCAAACATTATTTATTGATTAATTTAAAAAAATAATAGTACATTTTTTCAACAAATACTTCATGGCAAATTAGTCCCCTGAATTTTTTTTAATTAGACTTTAAGAAGGGTCTTATCTGAAAATGTTTGAAAAGCACTATTTGGTACTGTGCTGTTTGAAAAGCACTATTTAAATTGGAAGTACACACTCTAATGTGATAAGGACTTTACTGGACTCACAGTTGTGGTCAAAAGTTTACATACACTTGTAAAGAATATAATATAATGGCTCTACCGAGTGTCCCGTTATTTCTAAAACTCTGATTTTTCTCTGATAGAGTGATTGGAACAGATACTTCTTTGTCACAAAAAACATTCATGAAATGTGGGTCTTTTATGACTTTATTATGGGTTAACAGAAAAAAGTGATCACATCTGCTGGGTCAAAAATATACATACAGCAACATGAATTAGCAATTTTGGTGACTTAGAAAGTTGTCAGTGAACTGAGCTTCATAGCATGGCCTCTTAACTTCTTGTGAGTGATTATGAGTGACTACAGCTGGTGACTTCTCTTAGGCCAGTTAAATGGGGCTCATTGGATACAAACACCCACAAAAGCTACAATGGGAAAGTCAAAGGAGCTCAGCATGGATCTGAAAAAGCGAACTATTGACTTGAACAAGTCAGGAAAGTCACTTGGGGCCATTTCAAAGCAGCTGCATGTCCCAAGGGCAACAGTGCAAACAATTGTTTGTAAGTATAAAGTGCATGGCGCTGTTTCGTCACTGCCAAGATCAGGAAGAAAACGCAAGCTATCACCTGCTGCTGAGAGAAAATTGGTCAGGAGAGTGAAGAGTCAACCAAGAATCACCAAAAAGCAGATCTGCCAAGAATTAGAAGCTGCTGGAACACCAGTGTCATTGTCCACAGTCAAACGTGTTTTGCATCTCCATGGACTGAGAGGCTGCTGTGCAAGAGGGAAGCCTTTGTTCCAAAAGCGGCACCTTAAGGCTCGACTGAAGTTTGCTGCTGATCACATGGACAAAGATAAGACCTTCTGGAGGAAAGTTCTGTGGTCAGACGAAACAAAAATCAAGCTTTCTGGCCACAATGCCCAGCAATATGTTTGGAGGAGAAAAGGTGAGGCCTTTAACCCCAAGAACACCATGCCTACCATCAAGCAAGGTGGTGGGAGTATTATGCTGTGGGGCTGTTTTGCTGCCAATGGAACTGGTGCTTTACAGAGAGTAAATGGGATAATGAAGAAGGAGGATTACCTTAACATTCTTCAACATAACCTAAAATCATCAGCACGAAGGTTGGGTCTTGGGTACAGTTGGGTGTTCCAGCAGGACAATGACCCCAAACACACATCAAAAGCGGTAAAGGAATGGCTAAATCAGGCTAGAATAAGGGTTTTAGAATGGCCTTCCCAAAGTCCTGACTTTAACCCCATTGAAAACATGTGGACAATGCTGAAGAAACAAGTCCATGTCAGAAAGCCATCAAATTTAACTGAACTGCACCAATTCTGTCAAGAGGAGTGGTCAAAGATTCAACCAGAAGCTTGTGGATGGCTACCAAAAGCGCCTAATTGAAGTGAAAATGGCTACGGGACATGTAACCAAATATTAACACTGCTGTATGTATATTTTTGACCCAGCAGATGTGATCACTTTTTTCTGTTAACCAATAATAAAGTCATAAAAGAACCAAACTTCATGAATGTTTTTTGTGACAAAGAAGTATCTGTTCCAATCACTCTATCAGAGAAAAATCTGAGTTTTAGAAACAACGGGACACTCGGTAGAGCCATTATATTATATTCTTTACAAGTGTATGTAAACTTTTGACCACAACTGTACCTCGATGTTCAAGTAGGGTGCAAGCTATCTGCATTCGCTCCAGCACAACTGCTTCTGTAGTGGTTAACACCTCACTGACCTCTCCAAAAGCAAGGTACTGTTCTGCAAACTGTGAGATTTCTCATTATTATTATAATGTAAAGTCCTAATTGTAGCTAACAATAAATGGAATCATTTGAATAAGGGTTACCTTTAACAGCAAAACTCCGCAACTGCTGGAATCCTGTTGCTTGTTGTGTTGCATAGTGTGTAACTGCCACTCCATGGTGTCTTCATGCCCTCTCATCCTCAGAAAATTCCTAGTTGAACAAAAATGTTTGTAATGAAACAAGAAATGTTTTATGTTTAATACCTGAACATAAAACATACAAGAATAATACCTCAGTATCATACATACCTCCAGTTGCGCAGAATTTTCCTGTCATAAACACCTTCATTCCCCATGGGGTCTATGAGCAGTATTTTCTGTGCAGAAATGTTGACAATCTAAAGAAAAAGTTAATAAATTAAAAATTACAATAGTTTTTGCCACTGAAAACCTATTTAAGAATAACACTTTGAGCAAGAAACTGCTTCACAACAAATTACGCAAATTAATAACTAAATGAACACATACCACAAGAATCCAGTGTGTACCAAAGTTCACAGGGCACAGCCACATGTCTTCAACTGGGAACTTCATCTGTGGGATTGGAAGTGCAGAGTAATTTCGATTTACTTAGGTACCATGCGTCTCAGGGTGTTTTCAAATATAGTCTTGTTTAAAGGAACTGAACTCTGTCCTCAGAAATAGAAATGACTCAACTTTTTGGACCACTTCTGAACTTTCAACTTACCTTGGTGAGGCATCTGAACTGCCCAGAAAACAACGAGCTTGCAACTACTGAACAGAGCAGGTGTACAGCATTCTGTATAAGTATACAACAATGTTACAGAACAGTAAATACATTTTTTTGTATTTCAAAATAACTGGGCAAAGGACATTTCTTACTTACCTTTCGTCTCTCAATAACACGGTGCAGGTATGCATCAATGACCTGTTTTGAAAAATCTGAGTTTATACACCAGCAGCAACAATTTTTGAAGTAACTGCTTGAGTGCTGTACACAAAAACTTGGAAAGAAATATAATTGCTGATAAAGGTTCTTTCTGCATATACTGGAACTGGGTATTATGATGTCACAGATGTCACAACATCTGTGTTGTGGTTGATAACAATCTTTTCTATGGAAGTGAATGGGTGAAACCTTATCAGAGTTTTGCTATATAAACCCCCCCACCAATGTTCCCTCTAAGCTGCGCACGTGCGCAATTGTGCACTGCTGGCACGGTCTCTGCGCACAGAAAATCTGCGTTGCGCACAAAAAAAAAAAACTAACCTGAATTGAAATTAAAATTAATACTTTAACAATTCTGTTTTGCAGTGTTAGTCAGTAAGTGACTGGCTGCTCCTGTATGGGATTAGAATGATGCCACCTTATCCTGTAGTCCAGCCAATAATGCGATTCACATTCCTATATACGCAGCTAATCAACATCTTGACAGGCTATGACATCATCCTTATGTGCCGACACCGGTGTTTTAGCTAGCAAAGCGGCGTGGCTGATGTGCAGTGAAGCCACATTAATGACAATGTGTACAACCATTGGAGATGTGAGCAGGACAGAAGGAACAATTGACGGAAAAAGTGTGGACTTAATACCAGTTTTTAAATTGTGTTGATAGGCCACGTAAAACCAGAGTTATGATAAAAATATATGCAATGTTTGGTTTTCTTCCTGAATACTACCGTTATTTATATTTACTGCGGGAAGAAAGGGTAAAAATGGCGTTTTATAAGGAAAACGCTCGAAAGCACTCTCCGCCTGTGAGCAAAAACAAAACCAAAAAACCCCCCACCCTTTCCTATTGGTCGAAAAAAGTACCATGTCGACCAATCAAAAAATGATATGGCAACGTGGCATCTAGTTGTTAAGAAACAGGGGGAAGTTTTAGGAGTGACGGCAGTGTTCTGAAATGTGAGAGATTTGAGACGTTTAGCGCAAATCTTGTGTAGTTAGTGTGTAGTGTAGTCAATAGTTTTGTTGTGTGTGTCAGAACAATGAGGCGTCTGCTGAATGTTACAGGTGTTACAGGAGTGATTCATCTCCTGTTGTCAGGCCTGCAGGTATCAGGCTGTTGTTCTCCTTTATCTCATAGTGGACAGAAATTATTTTTTGGAGTGGCACAAATAATTTGTGTGGAATCAAATTTAATGCAGAACACCTGATTGTTCTGTAAATAGTTTGAAATGTTTGTTTAAAAGCGCATTGGCTGCATTTAAAAAAAAAAAAATAGTAGCTGCAAAAAACATTGCAGCTACCAGACCACATACTCATACTCATAATACAAGTCAGAGCTTTATATATATATATCTATATATAAAAAGTTAAAAAGTTCAAGTTATTTTTACTTCCAATAGTGTTAACATACTGCACAGGTCAATGACTAGATTTTTTTACATTTTCATTGTAAGTGGGCTAAAGCAGTTAATTAAAAGTAGTCTAACATAAATGTAAATGCTGTAATTTGATTATTTTAATAAACCATGTAACTTGGATGGATTCGATGCTGGCGTGACCACAGTGCACACGTCTGATGTCGCTCACAGTGGTCCAGGGGATCGCTCAGGGAGTTTGTGTGTTCGCTCAGACACATGAAAAATTAGAGGGAACACTGCCCCCCACCTACCCGCACAGTTTAAACTATTAATGGTCTCTGCACTACAAATGCTTCAGAAGGAGCAGCACTTCAAAATCAGAGTCAATAATGATAAGTTATCTTACCTCATCAGAAAGCCACCGTGACCCCTGCAGTGTTCGAAAAGAGGAATCAAATAACTTGTATGATCCAACAACTGATTCCAAGCGCCCAGTATCCTTTGCAGCCCATAGCCTCTTTACTGAAAGAAAAATATGATAAGTTAGCTCAGGCATGCATGAGATTTTTAGTGGAAAAGCCGGGTAAAGGCCAACGGGCCACAACAGGAAAAAAGTCAACACAATAAACATGCATTTTCACGCAGAGAAATAGGAAAGGTGCAGCGGGTGGGCAAAAGAGAAAATTACTGACAGGCAGATCCATTTCCAGACTTCCACAAGCTCAGTGCATGTTGCATGTTTCTTTACATCCAATATGAGTTGAAGACTGCAAAATGCAAACAAAGTCATGCAACGGTCAATCAAGTTGCAACGCCAAACTGGCAACAAATGACCAACGGGTCAAAAAGAGTTGTTCACTATGCCACCTTCACTTTCTAAGCTTTGTTTCCGGGAGGGAAGTTCTTGTTCACGCGTTTCTGGTCCTGGAACAGAAATAAACTCCTTGTGGGAGCAACAACTTTTGTCAGCCGTTTTGGGTGCATAATGAATAATAGAGGGTCTGGTATCCTCTGGACTTTGCTGGCACTGAGGGTCAGCAGGAGGATGGCAGGGGGGCATCTTCAGGCCTGTGCTGCTGTTCACTGTCTGACTGTGAGTTGGGTATTTTTCATTGTCACTGATATTTACATGGTGGCTTCTTCTGTACGGCTTGATATGGTCAATGCTGTAGTGATTTTTTAAATTTGCTCCTTCCGTGTTTTTTAATCTCACACATTTGCCAGTGATGTCTTGAATGGTGTAGGGTCCTGAGAAATCTGGATCAAACCTTCCTCCCTTCCTTCCACGTTTCCTCATGTTCAAGAGAAGAACTTCATCTCCAACGCTGTACACAAGGTTTCTGTACTTCTTCTGGACTCGTCTGGCATAGGCTTCCTTTTGTAAGTCTTGGGACTTTGCCATATTTTCCTCGACAGTTTTTTTAACTTGCTCTTGTGCGTCTCTTGTAGAAGATACAAAGTCACCGTAACTCGACTCCTCAGGGAGAATGATGGAGGACAACTAAAATTTTCACATTTTAAATTACAATTAAAATCATAAAGACAAATAATGCATGTGAAACATGAACTGAAAATTCTAGCTATAATAACTCATGTTTAAAAGTAAATATACTATTATAAAGCTTTGAGCACAGAAAGCCACAAAGATAGACTCATATCATTTTTTGTATAGTCACTTTTTCCTCTTGATACACTTCCATAGGTGAACACATTATACTTAAAGGTCTCCTCAACATTTATTACTTTACATAAAGATACAAACATAAAGAAGTAACTAGTCACTTACTTTATCTTTTAAATGTATCTTGCATATAGAAGTTAAGCAGAGAAGATTAAAGCTGCAGCCAATATCAATATGCACAATTTCCAATTAAGATTACATTTAATTTATGCATTATCATAGTTGTTGCATAAATAAAATTCCTTAATAACACTTACTGGGACTTCGACAGGAACTTCAGAAGGATACGTAGCTTCTCTCCCATACATTAAACGGAATGGTGTGTATTTGGTTGTGGTGTGGACCTTGGACCTCAAAGAAAACAGTGTAGCATCCAGATACACATCCCAGTCATTCTGTTGACTGTTGACTAATTTTCTCAGGGCTCTACGTGTGGACATAAAAAAACCACAATAGTGGCAGTGTCTTAAAAGCAAATGAGATGTTACATACAAAATAAAACATACCTTTTTATGTTGTCATTTGTCTTTTCGTCGAGGCCATTTGTCTGAGGGTGATACGCTGCTGTGACACTTCTATCTATTTTCATTAAGCTGCAAAGTCTTGAGTTGAGCTTCAAAGAAAAAAGAAAATTGTTTTTTAAAAACAATCACACAAAACCTTTGGCCTGGCAGCTACTTGGCACACTGTGGCCAAGTATTTACCTAAAGAGGTATGGAAAAGTAAACTTAACACTTACCTCGTTAACAAATTCCCTTCCTTGGTCGGATAAAATTCGTTTTGGGCAGCCATGTCTATATATGATTGAGCACAACTGATGAGCTACCTCAGCAGCACTTTTGCTTTTTAATGGAAAAGCCTCAACCCATTTTGAAAAATAGTCTGTTGCAGTCATAATGTACTGGAAGCCACTAGACGTTTTTGGAAGAGGTCCAGTTAGATCTATTCCGATTAGCTCCCAGACATGTGACACCTGTCAGTGATAAAAGAATCACATTAATATATAATGTACATGATAACATTACTATTTTCTACTAAAAGACTACTTTGACACTGGTCACAAGCCAGGACCTTAAACATATTGAATGATCTTTATATTATCCAACAATCGCAATTAATTAAACAACAAAATTGCTAATGTTCTATAAAAATACTTGATCAAGTGGCGATACAGTGTTAATTACTGTACATCAATCTGGTACGGGTCTTCAGGATAACTATGCATTCTATTGGTGCACTATTAACATACTATATATAAATGACAACTTTAAAAATACATACCCAATTAACAATGTCAACCGACATTCCATACCAGTAAAATCTGGAACACATTGCAGTTCGAGTCTTGAGTACACCAGTGTGTCCACCGATGGGACTTGAATGAAACTCTTGAAATAGTCCCATGGCTTCTTCTTTTGTTTTTATCACTCTCCTGTTTCCAAACAAGAGCACTCCGCCTATATTTAAAAAATGTAAAATAATTATAACATGTATTTAACCAATAATTACATTTAGTTATTTACATTGCAATACTGACCCTTCAGCCTGAATTTTGCAGAGTATCTCCTAAGGGTTTGCCTCTGGGACTTATCGTATTCAGATGGGTAGGACCCAACAGACAGAAACATGAGCAGTTCCTCGTATTTGTTCTCCATAACTAAGGAGAAAATCGGACAATTTCAACATGGCTTCGGAATCCATAGAGTAATTAAAATGACTACACAACGTTATCACGCAATTAACAAGTATGTGGTGCAAAAGTACTTTCTTCGACATAACAACGGAGCGTTTATTCAACATAACAATGACGAGTGGTGTCCAGTAACTGCAGGAGGACTAAAATAAATTTTAAAAGCACCAAATAAACACTTGGAATATTACTTCGATTGAGCAGCTTAAGGTAAACAATTATCATCTGTAATAAAGAAGTAAAACTTTTAATACAAACCTTTTTTCGAAGCAACGAGATCGGCACAAGATCGGGGTAGGATGAAATAATAGGCGTGTACTATTTAAACCGGAAATATGGCCGTTTTGAATTGTGCGCATGCGCAGTAACAACAAGTAGGACAGCTTGATAGGTAGGACGTTTTGTCAGAACAACGGTCCGCGTGTCAGGTGAACTGAACTTCAGGTAAGAAGTTATGACCTGCAGTCTATCTGAGTCAGATATAAACCAAGTTTAGGTGGAGTTTATTTTCGGTATGCTGACATTTTCGTACTGCGTGCTAGCTAGCATGACGGAGTTTCTATACAGCTGGGTGGGTGCTATGTTACTGATGTTGAACTTTATTTTGTTCATACGGTTAATTATTAGAGTTGCCAACCGTCCCCTAAAAAGCAGAATCGTCTGGTATTCAGAGAAAATATTACGCGTTTCGTACTGAGGTGAAAAGGAACACAGTTTGTCCCGGACTTCAGCTACAATGAAAAAGACACAAAGCTGAAGCTGCACAGCTGCCTCTTCTTCTCTCATTCTCTCCCGTTTCTACTTCAATCACGAAACTGATCAATGATCAGCTGATCGGCTTTTCTCTCTTGTTTATTTATCGCCCACTTTGCGCCAGAAAGAGGAAACCAGCGGATGTCGCGTTAAACAACAGCAGCACGTTTAAGCTTGATCAGCTGTTGTTAGAATTTATTTAATATTAATTTCTAGTATCAGCTGATGTTTGCTGGAGCCACAGCTGTAAAGCTGCTGGTCATGATATCGGTTTGGTTATCTGGTGAGAGGGAAACATGCAGATGAAACCAGGAGATGTCCTTACTGAATCATCAGAGCTGAACAGGTGATGGAGAAACAGGTTTACCTTTTAGGTGACATGAATGAGTTGAAGGGAAGTTATGAGCTGTTTCTGAGAGACAAATAACACCAGGATCCTTTTCTAAGTAGCTGACAGCTGGTAACTGTGCAGGGGCGGATCTAGCAAAGTGTTGCCAGGGGGCCAGGTAGGGCATTAACAGGGAGAGGGGGGGACAAGGAAATATTTTCTTTATTATTCTCATTTAAAATGTCTCGCTTTAAAAAAAAAAAATTATCTGAGTCTTACAACAAACAATTGATAGATTGATACATATATACCATCAGAACAGTGTACATCACTGTCACAACAGCGTTTATTTTCATTCAAAGGCTTTATGATTTTTCCTATAATGGTGGGCCGGTCTCTAGTCAAAATGCCCGGGCCGATTGTTTTGTCCCAGTCCAGCTCTGTATGCAGCTCATCTGCAGTCTGGTGTTACCTACATCTTCCTATTCAGAAGGCAGAATTTCCAAGTTCTGAGTACAATCAAAAGCACCACGACTGCAGTTTTTGTGTTGGATGTAAAAAGCAGGCTAGAATCATGGCGGCGGTCAACGACGGTCCAGGCGTGGGATTTCTCTCGTGGAAATGTGCACATTATTTTTTCCTTTCTGTTGGTAGGTGGCACAGTGCACTTGTGGCAAGTAAGCAAGATAGAAGACTGGCAATCTGGCTGGGTATCCAGTTACGGAAGCAACACATTAACAAGAGAATTCTGAGTAAAACCAAAGTTACTTTCCCTAGTAACTAGTTACTTTGAAAGTAACGAGTAACTTGAAGTAACTGAGTTACTTTTTTAGAGAAGTAACTAGTAATGTAACTAAGTTACTAATTTAAAGTAACTTACCCAACACTGCAAATCACTCACAGCCGGAATTGCTCTCTCTCGCTGCCATCACTTTCCCTTATACCTAAACAACCCAACCCCATGTGTTGCCATATCAGTTTTTGCTTGGTCAACTTGGTACATTTTTCCACCAATAGGATACAACGGCGGCTTTTTTTCTTTCTTTTTTTGCGCTGTCCTTAGAAAATGTCGATTTTACTGTCTTCCTGCACTAAACGTGACGATAGTATTCAGAGAAAAGCATCGCATATGTTTTTCATCATAACTCTGGTTTTAGTGGCCCATCAACAAAATGTAAAAACTGGCACACACACTTATTTTAATAAATAACATTGTCATATGCAAAACTAGCCCAGCCAACACGCACATGTGGGGCCCGAATGGGGAGTAGCTGCACTCATATTTACGCTCTACTTGGGTTACCGACCTGGGACACAGTTTCCATGGTGGCCCAAAGTAAGTGTGCCCAGACTTGGATGGGCCTCATATTAGACCCCAAGTTTTTCACACCATCAGTATAGAATTTCATGAGCTTCCTCATGAGTTCAACTTGGTTTAGACCACAAACACCGAATCTTGCATTTCAGTTTTATCACAGATACCCATTCTCTAATATTTAAAACAGCCTAAAGTGATACAAGTACAACAAAGTCAGTTATTTTTTTATTAAGACTGATTCATACACAATTTTGAAACGCTATGCTTTTTTGTTATATGGCACATTTTTTTTGTTTACATGTTAACAAAAATGTCCACAGTACACAACAAATAGTGAAAATTAACAAGTCAGTGTTATACATTTTAAAAGAAAAAGTAATGCAGCAAACCAGAGCTCATTGACCAATCCATCGTCTCCATGAAGGCCATCATTCTTGTGGTGGCTTCATCAACAGCGCTCCCTCTGGTCTCTGCAACAACAACCTACGACACACAAGGACATAAAATTTACTGACCGTAGTACCGTCAGTCACAGCGAAAAGAATACAGCTCCACAGTAATTAGGCTCAATAATATTGATGCTATCTGACTGAGAAAGTGTCAAAGTCAAACACTGTCTGATGCAAATGCAAAGAGCTAAAAGATTAATCCTGCACAGGTAAGTTCTTAAGATTTGGGAATGGCACAGCACGCCTCATAACAGGTAATGTTTGTAGGACTTATTTTCAAAAACAGCAGCTGTTGTGCAGCTCTCCTTCCACTGCTTCATTTCACTGACCGTGTTTGAACAAACAGCAACTTTCCTTGATCATGACTGCTAGTATGAAACAAAGATTGATTAATGCCTCAATCAATGAATATTCAATATTATTATATTATATTATTGATACTATTATTATTAACCCTTTCATGCATAGTGGTCACTACAGTGGACAGCTGTTCAAAGGCTGTTTTCTTGTATTTGTGTCAGTGTTGATGGTATACTTGCACATAAACCACTATACTGGACACTGCTGTGTCACCGCATACAGTGTTACCTAAGTGAACATGTAACAAACTCTTTGAAAAGTATGTTTAAAAAACGAAGTTCAAAAATCTATTTTTATGCCTACAGATGAATAAAAATACTTAAGAAAAAAATTCTGAATCAACATTGTTTACCACTTCCTTTAGGAAGACAGGGTCTGCCAATGTTTGCTGCCACATCTGGAGGGGGAAAGCATCCTCGGGTAATCCTGCAGCAACAGGTCCATCACGTTGTTTGAGGAGAGACTGTAGCATTCGACTGTGGACCCTCTGAGTCTCCTTAATGTCTTCCAGGAGGGTCAGAACATGTCCAACATGCTGGTCCTGGTGGCTTGTACAAGTCATCTCAGAACTGGCTGTGAAAGCACGGCTGAACAAATGGATGAGTGATGCTCAGGTAGGGAGTTTCCCTTTAATGTCTACTCTCCATTGCTGATGGTGGTGAGGTCTCTGCCCCAACACACACACACACACACACACACACACACACACACATTGGCTTAGTGCTCCAAGCTAAAAACATGAATGTAAAGCCTGCATCCAAAAAGACTTTTAAACTGAGTTTTAAAAGTTAAAGTTGAAAAAAGTTTAAACATTTAAAACATTTTTAAAAGTCAGAAAGTTAAAGTTGCTATTTTAAGATTATATCTGACCTTGGTGAGCAACAATGGTCTGCCTCAGATAGTTTGTTTTTGTTAATTATAATCTCCATAATAAACTGTTGCTTTAAAGGTGTTTTCCTTTTCCGTTTCCTTTTTCCCAAACTGTTTACAGACTCAGTCTGCAGATCAGAGGTTGTTCGGACCTCGGGGGTTTCACGCTGGCGCTTTCATAGTTTTCTCCAAATGTTTGACATACAGACATGAACATATTGTTGTTAGGGGAATTACAGCAAAACGTCTTGTTCTGCCTTTAATGATGGAATATTTGGTAGCAACAATAATGCTTCTTACCAGCTTTCCCCAAGATGTGAACTCTGTACTGTGGCCAGTTTGCATCTGGAGTAACTCCATCCTTTACAGCCTTACTGATACTGACTCTCCCTGGTGGCCAGAAACAAGAATCTTCCTGTAAACCACTTGCAAGGAATTATGGAGACACCTCCACCATCCAGAAAATTAACAACTGAAAACTGAAAAATATTCTGCCCTGGCAGCTTTATTTAAATCCCTGAAAGTGGCAACATCTCTCACAGAGCTCCAGTTTCTGATACCTGCATTATTCTGTAGAGAATCTGTCACCTTAAACAGTGCTGCCACAGTGCTGCCATGATGAAAACTGCAAGTAAAGACTAGTTTGAAAGCTTCTGTACATGTAGTTTTTATCTGAAGAGCAAGAAATTGTTAATCATTAAAACAAAAGTAAGTGCTACATAGCTGCTCGAATGAAATAGCACACGTAAATCTTATGTTTTGTTGACTTGGACTTTGTTGACAGTGTAGGGTCTGAAATGTGGCATTAATTTGTCATTAATGTCATGTCATAACAATAAAGTTGACAGAGTATTTTTCTGATGTCAGGTAAATCTGCCACTGCCAGCCTGGGTGTCTGTGGAGAATCGGGGATTGGTGCAGGCAGGGTTAGGAGAGGTGTGCCCACATGTTTGTGCCATACTCTGTGTCCTTCTCGCACCTGGAAGTAAATGTTGATTAATCATCTGATAGCACAGCAACTATCTGGTATTTTAGCAAAGTTAAACTCAATGATGTTCAAAGGATGGCTGCAGGGCAAAGGACCGCAGCAGCCAGTAGCTCTGACGTCAGGTCAGAGCTACTTTACCATGAATATGTAAGATCATGGCATGATTAGATGTAGAGATTAGAGTCTGTCATTTTGTAATCAATGTCACTGATGACATTGATGACATTGACTGATGGTGCAGTTGATGGGATGCCACATCTGGATTCTTCCACCTGGGAACCACATAAAATGGCAACAGATGATGTCTTGAAAGAAGAAGGAGAGGAGGAGGAGCCGGTACAAGCAGGACCAGAAGCCCAAACAGAAGAAAGCATAGGCGCAGACAGGAACCTGTTCATGTATATTACACTTGTTTAAATTATTTGTTTTACTTTCACTGAAGAGATTTATCTGTTACACACGGAGAAAAAAACCTCACTTCAGACCTTTGACATTTCAAAGTTCTTTATTCAAAATTTGTTCACAAGTTTGTCAGACAGTGACAGATATCGCTCTGCCCTTAGAGTAGCTGCCCTTTCCCTCTCTTCCTCCCTAGCCAGAGCCTGGCTCTCTCTGTCTTCCTCTGTAGGATAGCCTGGCTGTCCCTGGGCCTCTTCCTCTGGCTCTTCCTCGACTCTTCAGTAGAAGGGGACGAGGCCGGAGTGATGACTGAACCACCTGTAGTGGATGTCAGGTTTGCTGCAACTACCAGGGGTGGACCTGATGAGTGCTGCCCCTGGAGCCCAGCATCCATCAGACTGTACCACTGCCAGGTGGAGGAAGTCGTGCTACCTACCGCTACCACCTTCCCTGTAGGTGGGTCCCTAAGCTTGTTTATGTAATAATTGTATTAATATGTGTTAATTGCTGTCATGGCTTGCGGGGGCAGACTGTGTGTGAGTGAGGACCCAGGCGAGGAGACAAAACAGTTTAAACGAAAAGCGAACCTTTATTATGGCTGGTGTCACTGAGTCCAAACAAGGCAAAAAGCACAGTGGCGAAACAGAACTAGAACTAAACTGGGAAACTAATACTGTCATACAACTATGACAACTCAGAAGACTATGACGAAGAAAACCATGAACACAAAGACTAAGACTGTGACAACTATGGCTATGAAGACATGGGAGGTGGTAACACAGACGACGCCACAGAGAACAACTGGAAACACACGGACTAAATACACAAGGGGTGGTCATGGGAAATGGAAACACAGCTGACACAAATGCACATAATGACTCAACGGGGGAAGTGTGCACTAAGCACAGAACATGAAACAAAACTCTTCAAAATAACCAGGAAACATGACAGGATGCATGACATGAGCTTGACAAACATGAACCACGCAGACATGAAACATGACAGCTTAAGACATGAACCAACAAGGAAAACTAAACACAGAAGGTGATGACACAAAGTGACCTAATAAACAGAACTAAAGACTAAGCAACTTTGTCAGGGACGTGTGTGGATGAGAGGAAGAGAAGAAGGGACCCAAACGCAGGACTCACGCTGAGAGTTGATGGAGTTTATTACAGTGAGTGGGATGAGCAGAACATCTGATGGCTGACTGACTGAACACATGGCATTAACAACATCAACAATGACACGACAACGAACAGGAGGGAACTGAGGACTTAAATACACAGGCTGATGGTAATGATGAGGGACCGGTGAGTACACAGCTGAACATAATCTAACTAATGATACATGGAAATAACTGGAACACAACACACAGGCAACGTGAAGGGTGAGAAATAAACTGAACCTGACGAAACCAAAAACACTGGGTCAACGACCCGGGAACCCTGACAGACTTAGGAGCTTAAGATAACTACATGAATCTAACAAAACGTGGAGTGGGTGGGGGTCTTATTTATTCTTAAGATCGCCCTTCCATTAACCCAGCTCATCTCTCCAAAATTCACCTTTCATTGGAATTCCTCACCCTAGTCCACTTTTGACCTCCCGAAACAATGCTTTGCTTTTGCATTCATTCTGTCTCAGCCTGATCCCTCCTACCACTTCATCATGGAGGTGCACATCTTCAAACTCTGGCATGGGAGTCTCTCTCAAAAAGGCGAAGGTAAAATGCAAACTTGTGCCTTCCTTCCATGTCGTCTTTGTCTTGCAGACTGAATTATGATGTTGTGGATCAACAGCTGCTAGCCATGAAACTCACTCTGGAGCAATGGAGGCACTGGCTGGAGAGGGCCGAACATCCTTACACTCTGTGGAAGGACCACAGAAACCTCGACTACCTCTAGCATGCAAAATGACAAAATGACACTCAGCAAGCCAGGTGGGCACTGAATTTTTACAAAATTCACTTTCCCTATTACTTACAGACCTGGTTCCCATGACATCAAGGCCAATGCACTGTCTCAACAATTCTTCACCTCCTACGAATTAATTGTCCTGTCCAATTAACCCCAAAAGGTTGATTCTGTTCATCTGGACGTATCGTTTTCAATGGGAGAAACGTTTCATCACTCATCCAAGTGACTTCTTCAGAGACTGGGATTTACTAACCTGGATGATTGAACATGCATCGAGACAAGCGTACGATTACATTTATCCAACAGCTGTTCGGGTGGCCATCTCTAATTAAGGATATATATATATTACTAACAATTTTGTTACTATATCACCTTAATTCTTTAAGAGTAAATCTATTTTAAGTAGGTTCAAAGGTGTGTTTAAAAAAATAAAACAAAACATTATCAAACAAATAAGAATAACAGATTTAACTGTTAACTGCAGCACATGGAGTTTTCTGTAAAAAAAAAAAAAAAAAAAAATATATATATATATTATGATTTGGTGGCTGTAATCTTGGCTGCTTTTTGGTTAGTTCCCCGCACAGTTCCCTGTAGTGATCTCAAACTTTTTTGTTCAGCATCATCTCAGTGGGTTCTGCCATCTCCTGACTCTTGTATGGTGCAGACTGCTTCACTGTACAACACAGAGCTATAATGTCTCTGCGCACAATGTTAAGAAAAACAGAAGTCGCCGTGTACATGAATTGTTTTCTTTGTGTGCTCTGGGTATCTGGCTTCTGGTAAATGGGCTCTTTTTCTCCTGGACTTAAACTGCCAGATCTATCATGATATCCTGATAAACACTTTCAGGCCCTGCTACTACTTCCCCTCCAGGTCCTTATCAATTCCTCATCTAAGTTTCCTGTTGTTGTTCTCTACCATTTCTGCACACTTAATGCTACATAAGGAGGAAGCAAAGGGCTGTATTGCAGATAGATAGCATCATGTTCACACCATTGTGTCAGTAAAAACTCCTTGGGAGTGAGATTCAGCTTTTATGCTAAATTCAAGAAAGACTCAAGTTCAAGTCACAGTAACTACAATAAACACTATAAAACCATCAAGCTTGGAGGGTTTGGGTACAAGTGTTGGATCTTGAAATATGCTTTTCTTAGAGCCACGGTGCAACATTTGACAGGTCAACCATGAAGTGCAGCAGAAACTAACTATTAGATTAGCAGCAGGGTACCAAATGACTTTATAATTGCATACAGTGCTGGTGCAATATAAATACCCCAGAATGTAGTATTAATCATTGTCTTAATGAGATGATTGTGTGTTGTGATTTATGCCAGTTTAAGCTGGTAGTGCATGTTAAACATAAACATACTGAAGTTAGTCCTCAGATGTCAAACAGTGTACTAGACTGCAACAGGAGCGAGCATATCCCAGGTTTACCTTTGCCTGCTTAACTGAAGCATGTGTGGCTGTGTGTGAGACGTCTACAGGACAGAAAAAGGATCCTGTCTTAGTCTGTTTTTACCTTGTTTCGCTTTTTAACTTTCATACTTTTTATTTTTCATTTACCTTATGTTTTTATTTATTTTGTACTAATGTAAGGCGACCTTGAGGGTCTTTAAAAGGTGCCTATAAATAAAATGTATTATTATCATTAGTGTTATAAAAACAAATGAATTATCTTGTGTTTATTATGTGCAGCAAACCTTGTCTGAACTTCCAGACATAAGCAGCCACATTTTCTAGGAATTTCCTGTCTTGTATCACAAGATGGCGCCTGCAGAATGTGAGTGAGCTCTCGCCCAGCTGAAGGCTTTTGCTCATAGATCATCCATGCATTGCTATGAATATGTATTAACATGCCATGTTCAAACACACATTATATCACCCAGCCTACTGCCAGTCCTGCAGCTGACACACATGACTAACCCAAGGACCATCGAACGAATACAAGCCAAACACAATTTTTCCAATAAAATAACTTTTATTAATAAATTCTTTTTATTTTGTTGTGTTAGCATTTGTTAAGGTAAATGTCTGCTCTGACACAGAGTCAACTTCTGCTCGACTGGCTTCTGATCTGCTGCAAACAGAGACTGGTGGAGGTCATAAACAGAGTTGCAGGGTTGGAATCAGAGTTTGTTAAACCTCCTTCCTGGAACTGGCCCCTGGTTTGAGATGATCCATGGTGGTGGTTCGTTATTGATGTTGGGGTAATGCAGATCAACTTTCAGAGCTGTGCCTGAGTAATCAGAGTGACAGGTTGAGTCCAGATTTAAAATATAAAAAACTAGACTCTGACTTTGTATTTAAAACATAGATTTTAAATATAAAACATATTATTCTTTTCCCACTGTGAGATTTTTTCTTCTAACTTTGTGCGATACACTACAAATGGTAAAAGTACAAATGTAAATGAAATGGTTCTTATATGGAGCGTTTCTACTGCCTGAGCTCTCGAAGCACTTTTTCTTCTCTTTTTTAAGTAAGTGCGGTGTGTCTAACATTCACGCTCCAGTGGCTGCACCAGAGAGCAACATGGGGTTAGTATCTTGCCCAAGGATATTTGGCAGCCAGGCATCGAACCACCAAACTTCTGATTAATAGAAACCTGCTCACTTGAGCTGCAGCTATTTTTGTATATGACTTTATCATTGTCTCACATTGATGAGGAGGAATTTCCCCGACTCTTCTTCACAACTTTGCTTCACTTCAGTTTGTGGACATTTCTTTTCTTCGGATCTCTCCTGCTGTCCAGCATAACATTTCAAACAGACTGACATCTCAGCTTCAACTGGGCCATTGCAAAACCTTGATTCTGGTCTTTTTCACACTCTCTGATGTCTCATCCTCACACTTTTGTTAGTAAGTGTGTACTTGGCAGCACACAGAGTCCAGAAAACAGCAAACAGGGGTTTAGTGAATAATTATGCATATCTAATAAGTAAGTTGTTGTTTCAGGTACCTGTAACTGTAGTGCTAATACTAGTGTTAAATACAACAAACTAACTCTGAAGGGAGCATTAGATTTGTCTGGAATGCAAATTCTCAGAACTGAGGGCTGTGAACATCCTCAGCTGTACCTGCTGTTCTTTCAGTGATCATCTAGCCTGAGGTGGGAGGTAACAGCTCTCAGTGAAAGTACTTACACTTTGTTGCAGACAGCGCTAAATTAATGTAGTGACAGTCTTGGTGTTCACCAGATTTACGGGTTTTGAATGCAGTGTCAGATGCACATTCCTGCCATATTTCGCAGACAAGTCAAAGTCCTCGAGTGACGGTAAAGTAGACATGCTGGAATGCAAAGCAGCATTTATTTAGTGAGGAGGAAAACCAGTTTGGAATGTCATGAAATTCCACATCAACAGCTTAGAGGCAGCTGTGGCTGGGGTGGTAGCGTGGGTCATCAAGTGTCTCAAACCCTGGCTCCTCCTGCCCATGCATTGAAGCATGGGCAGGAGTAATTAAATACATCGATGTAATTAAATACATCGTACCCCAAGTTGCCCCGAATTCAAGCAGCAGAGTGCCTGTGAATGCTTAGGTTATAGATAAAAGTACTGTATGACTGATTGAATGAGACTTGTAGTAGAAAGTGCTTAAATTAATTTTCATTTATTTATATAACAGTTGCCTCATGGCACTTTATGTTACAAGGTAAAGACCCTACAAAAATACAGAGAAAACCCCAACAATCAGATAACAAGCAAGCACTTGGTGACAGTGGGAAGAAAACCTCCCTTTAACAGGAAGAAACCTCCTGCAGAACCAGCTCAGGGAGGGGCGGAGCCATCTGCTGGTGAGAAGGACAGGTCAACAGACACTCTGTAGAAGAGAGCCAGATGTTAATAATAACTCATGATAAAATGCAAAGTGGTGCACAAATATCAATTTAAATGTTCAAATTCAGTAGAAAGCTGTAACATAAGTACTAGTCCCAAGTGGCAATTAAAGAGCACCCTAGGTGAGCTCTACTGAAAGGACAGTCTGAAGCACAATGTTACACAACTGACCTCATCAGTCCCATTCCATAGTTTCATTCAACAATATCATACACCTGCTCCTGAGTTAGTTTGCCTTCATGTTGCTGTGTGATGCTCCAAATATATTGAAAAACCAAGAGATCTGGGATCAAATTACAATCAAATCAAATTATTAAAACGACTGAGAAAAGAGGTCAGAACTATAGTGTGTGTGAGTGAACGCAGCCGGTGATGTGGTCAGTTTGAAACCTTTCATGAGGGTTGGCCAGAAAAGTAAGTGCTCTGGTATTTATGTAGGACCTTTGTAGTCTTCTCAACCTCTCCAAGAGAGTTACGCCTTCACACAGTGCTTTTATTCTAGCACTGTTTCTATCACAATGTTTTTAGTACTCACTAGGATGATCTGATATTGTCGTGTTGGTGTTGTTCCCAGATCAACATAGTAAATGTTGTTCCAGGATCAACATTGGAAGTGACCAATCAGAATGTTGTGATGTTATTCTTTGGTGCGCCAAGCCATTCGTGCATTTATGAAATTCCAATGTTGCAAGGACAATATCAATTCTGCTTAGCGTTTATTAAAGGGTTGGGGTTAGGGTTAGGGTCGGGGTCCGTTGATCGGCGGACAGAGGCGGTTTCTCGCAGCTTAAGTACAGTTTTTTGTTTTACGGCGGTTTTTCCCGAAGTCGCAAAAGTATGACGTCACAACATTCTGATTGGTCACTTCCAATGTTGATCCTGGAACAACATTTACTATGTTGATCTGGGAACAACACCAACACGACGATATCAGATCGTGCTACTCACTATCACTAAAGACATCTGAGAGGCTCTAACAACTGGCCTTCCAGTTAATGGACAACAGGTTCCATGTCCTTGACTTTAATTACGTTCCACTGAAGAACGTATCTACAACTCTAGCCAACAGAATTGAACTGTAGTTCTGCTGTTCTACAGCAGGAAGGTTCAAATCTCTGTCAGCTCTTTCTCTCACTTTCTCTGAAATGTAACTTTTCAAGCTAGAAATCCACTTGTTCACAGAGACATTCCAGCAGTAAGTCAAGCCTGTATTTCACAGTCCATATCAGCCTTTCTCCACATGAAACTATTGCAGGACTGCTAACATACTTATTGTTCTTTTTAAACACATTCTTCAACCATATTTGCATCCCGACTTTGAGTAAAGTTCACATCATTATGCCTGCTAAGAAGACAGCATGGTGGTAACTATTTGAACAAACTGTTTACTAATGACTTGTCTAGTATGGAGGGGGTGTAGAGTATTTGTTGACATTTCCCAGGCACTTGCTGCTGGCTGGACCTGTCTCTTCCACAGGAATGACACCAAACAAAGCCAGGATGAAAAACCTACTCTACAGATGTTAGGACTTCTGGTCACTGTTGACTTGTGTGTGCCTCTACTGTTCGCTCATTTGTCTCAAATGACTAAAAGAGTACTAACGAAGGGGATTATGCTACAGGGTCCAAGACACTGAGTGTCGTCGTTCTTTCTTTGGGAACTGTGTCAACACAATATTGTAAAAACAACAATATTGTAAAGCAACTTCAATTTGGTTTTATTATATAGCACTCAATCACAACAGCAGTTGCCTCAAGCCATTTTATATTGTAAGGTAAGATAAAGACACTACAATAATACCCTAACAATCAAACAACCCCCCTTTGAGCAAGCAGTTAGTGACAACAAGACGAAACCTCAGGCAGACTGAGACTCATCTGCTGCAGCTGGCTGGATGTGAGAGGAGGAAGACAGAACAAAAGGCACGGTGTGGAAGAGAGACAGAGAGTGATAATAACTAATGATTACATGCAGAGTGGTGTATAAACATGGTGAGTGAAGGAGAAACACTCGGTGCAAGAAGGATTCAGGGTCACCTGGTCCAGCCCTAACTATATGCTTTAGCAAAAAGGAAAGTTTGAAGCCTAATCTTGAAAGTAGAGATAGTGTCTGTCTCCTGAATCCAAACTGGAAGCTGGTTCCACAGAAGAGGGGCCTGAAAACTGAAGGCTCTGCCTCCCATTCTACTTTTAAATACTCCAGGAATCAACAGGTGAACAGGTAAACCAGCAGTCTGAGAGAAAGTGCTTTATTGGAGTGATATGATACTATGAGGTATTTCAGATAAAATGGGCCCTTGTATGTAAGAAGGATTTTATAGATGTATGTTTTATATATGTATGCATATTTATATTGCTGAACAGTAGTTAGGTCAATACCTATTTGGAAACAACAACAGTTTTGATAATTTTGCCTCTGTTCTCAAACGAAGCAGTTAAGAAAACAGTTGATTTCCAGCCTCCAATCTCTTACAAATCAATAAAATAAAGTCTTTTTAAAATTTTTTATGCATATTTCAAAACCAAACACGATGCCATACTTTGACAATCTTGAAAAGGGGAGTGCAGTTACTATTAATGCATAAGATATTTTGGTTGTTCAGAGTAAATTCTAACAACACTTATAATAGCGATGCAGGTGTGTACTGCAAACGTGTATTCTTTCTTGTATATATTAAAGTGTGGACTTGACGGGACTCTTCGTACAGCCTTTAACTCTGTGCAGTTCATGGAGTTCTGGTGGATATGTCAGAAGTACAGTGGACAAAACACAAGAGATTCTAAATTGTGTTTTTCCTGAACAAACAAACCAATTCCTAAACATTTACAAAGAAAAAAAAATAAACTTTAGGGTTTTGCTAATTGCTACTGAGTCTAATGGAACACATGAAGGATAGAAGGAAAAAACAACATTCACTCACTTGCTGCGAGTTTTACTAGAAGTCCCTGAGGTCACTCCCTGAGGTTTCCAGCTTAATCAGGCTACAGAAATAATTTTAATTTTTTAGGACTTTCCCTGTTAGTACAGCAGTGAAGGGGCAGGCAGAGGTAAGACAGGGACAGCACTGCACAGGATCCCAGGAGCTAATAGGGAGCTCCCAAAGTGGCATTTAACTCAGGATAAAAAGGAAACATTATGCCTTTAACATCTTCTTTGACTTTTCAACTATGAATTTTGTCAGTGCAACCAGGTGAGTGTAGTTCAGCATTGTAGTTCAATGTTCAGTTGTGGAACCCAACAAAGGGAGCACTGATCCTAAAGTATTTAGTAATCTTTGTTTGAAGAGCTGTCCGCATGTGTTTTGTAGACTTGGAGAAGGTATTTGACTACATCCCTTGCTACTTGGTGGCCTCACAATCTCATCTCTGCTTCTTGCAGATGATGTGATTCTGTTGCCTTCATCGGGTGGAGGCCTCCAGCTTGCACTGGAGTCAAGTGTTAAGCAGCAGGAATTAGAATTAGCACCACTAGCACCTACTTGGCTCAACTCTCTCAATTTCAATTGTTCAGTAACCACCACAGTGTGTTTGTGGGGATGTTAAAGCAACATGGCCCCAAAGTCCTGTGACATCATTTGCAGGTGACACAAACAATAAACCAATAGATACATCAAGGCAATGATATACTTGCTGCTAAACCAGTGGTAAATGTCAAAATGTGGTCATTGGACCACAGCTATGGTTCGTGTTTAGCCATTATTGCTAAGTTTTAAAAAAATGGTTGGCATTGCTCTCATGACTCATTCAGTGATGCCACTTCCTGACCAGTCACTTGCAACAGTCTGTTGATGTGACATTTTCATCTTGACTCAGTTCGCTTGGAACCCTGGCTGAGTCGGTGCTAAAAAAGGGGTACCAGTACTACCACATTATGTGGAAATCCTAAAAATCAACTTGATGTGAGAGCCGAGTAGGTACTCTGTGGAACCAGCTCCCAGTTTCGATTCTGGAGACATTCTCCAACAACAAGTTTCCTTTTTGATAAAACATACAGCTTAGGGCTGGATCAGGTGACCCTCTATTATAGCGGTCCTCAACTTTTTTTGCGCCACAGACCGGTTTAACGTCAGACAATATTTTAACGGACCGGCTTTTAAGGTGTGGCGGATAAATACAACAAAATAAAATGACCAAGACAAAAACTGTGGTATTTTGTAAATATAATAATAAACGCAAATTCATTGTGTAATTGTGTAAGTTTATTAGCAGCGTCCTCTTGAAATGTGCCAACAACATTGAGAGTAACATCCTCCTCTCTGCCCCTTAATGTTCCCTGGTCGCTATGGTAACGCGTAAATATTTCTTTCAAAATAAGACACACAACTACAACACGGGAAAAGACCCAGGGAAACCGAGTTAACGATAAAAACCCTCTGAGATTGTTGCTTCCCTCACCATGTTTCTTTGTTCTTTGGTAAAAATGTTTCTGGGCATGATTCTGGACTGCAGCAGGGCCACTATTTCCCTTAGAGTGACAACAGGCCTTTAAACATTGCCTCCACTGCATCAGGCTACAGTCTTGGGCCAGCTGGGGACTGGACCTCCACCTCATGGACCTCGTGGCAACCATGGTCCCTTTAGCTGTCCTACATGTATCACCAGTTCAATGATGCCTGCTGAGTCTGGGCCTGTTTCATCAGTCAGGGATTTTGGTTTCACAGGGACTCCACTAAGACCTCCACTGGTGGAGGAACCCATCCAACCAACAGCGCAGATGCACAGTTGGACCCGTGACTCAATACAAGTTGGTTTTCACAGACACATCCCCCATTGGCTGGGGGACTGTCCAGTTGGGCTCTGGAGATTGGCCATTGGGGAGACCAAGCACTGTCCTTTTTGGCTCTGGCAGTTCTGATATTGAGAGGCTATTATGTTACTGTAAGGGCAGGTAGCATGGCCACCGCTGCATTTTTCATCAGGCAGCGGGGACTGCACTTTCCTGTCCTCTGCAAGCTAGCTACTAAGTTGTGGCAGTGGGCTCCCTTTCTCTTTAGTTCTCTCCGAGAAGTACATGTCCTATGTCACTGAACTTGGCAGGAGACATCATGTCAAGAACAAGCCCTATTGTAGGAGCCTGGAGACTATTCTCAGGTGATTGAGCAGATCTGGCATCTGGTTGGAAGGGCAGAGGTCAACCTTGCAGAACAACAGTCCACGTTTGGGTTCGGTTGCATAGTGCACCATGGCACAGGCAATTCTGCATTTCCTGCGGGTGTCCAAATCTGCTATTAGCCCGTGGCAGGCTAGTAGCAGGCTAATAGGCTAATAGTTCTTATTGCTGACTGAAAGTCTCTCTGCCTTTTAGGCTTGGACTTCATATTTAGCAGGGTCTTGACCTGGTTGGCGTGTGAACATGTACACTACCAATCAAAAGTTTGGATACGCCTTCTTATTTAATAGTTTTTTGTTATGTTCATGACTGTTATAGCCAAACTTTGGTTTGATTACTGCTTTGCACACTCTTGCCATTCTCTTGATGAGCTTCATGAAGTCGGCACCTGAAATGGTTTTCCAACAGTCTTGAAGGAGGTCCCAGAGATGCTGAGCACTTGTTTGCCCTTTTGCCTTCACTCTGTGGTCCATCTCATCCCAAACCATCTCCATTGGGTTTAGGTCATGTGACTGTGGAGGCCAGGCCATCTGCTGCAGCACTCCATCACTCTCCTTCTTGGTCAAATAGCCCTGACACAGCCTGGAGGTGTGTTTGGGGTCATTGTGCTGTTGAAAAAACTATCACACCTTCATGGTGGAAACCATGCATATAGAGACCATATTTTCACCCTTTCTGTTTTGCACAAAGACACAGCAGGTGGAACCAAAGATCTCAAATTTGGACTCATCAGACCAAAACACAGATTTCCACTGGTCTAATGTCCATTTCTTGTGTTTCTTGGCCCAAACAAATTTCTTCTGCTTGTTGCTTTTCCTTAGTCGTGGTTTCTTAGCAGCTATTTGACCATAAAGGCCTGATTCACACAGTCTCCTCTGAACATGTAGAGATGTGTCTGCTACTGGAGCTCTGTGTGGCATCTATCTGGGCTCTAATGTGAGCTGCTGTTAACTTGTGATTTCTGAGGCTGGTGACTCGGATGAATGTATCCTCAGCAGCAGAGGGGACTCTTGGTCTCCCTTTCCTGGGGTGTCCTCATGTGAGACAATTTCATTGTAGCACTTGATGATTTTGCGCCTGCACTTGAGGACACATTCAAAGTTTTAGTAATCTCCCAGACTGACTGACCCTCAGTTCTTAAAGTAATGATGGCCTGATGTTTCTCTTTACTTAGCTGATTGGTTCTTGACATAATATGAATTCTAACAGTCATATAGGGCTGTCAGCTGTGTACCAACCTGACTTCTGCACAACTCAGCTGATGGTCCCAACCCCATTAAGAAGGCAAGAAATTCCACAAATGAACCCTGACAGGCACACCTGTGAAATGAAACCATTTTAGGTGACTACATCATGAAGCTCACTAAGAGCAGGCCGAGGGTTTGCAGCGCTGTCAACAAGGCAAAGGGTGGCTACTTTCTGGAATCTAAAATATGGGCAGCCACTGTGGCTTTACACCCTTAAAAATGATTTCATTCTCCTTACATATGGAGTAAGTAGCCAATTGCAGAGGTGTTCTTGTCACTTAGAAAATCAAAGTTACAATGTACCCCTACAATATCAGACAGGTTTATGTAACACACTAATGTGAGGGCTAGAGTGCAAGTATAACAAGAGCATGAACCTTTTATGGCTTTTAGGGTAGACATGCTAGAAAAGTTTGAGAACGACTGGTAGAGAACCATAAAGCAAATCTCTCTTGTATTTTCTAGGTATCAAGCTAATGAACCCTGCTTCATGGAAATAAATGATGACTGTAGCAAAGATGATTCTGCATGCATGCAAGAGCTTGTCTATGTAAACAGTGATTGAACAGGGTTGTAAATTGAATAATTTAGTAAAAGAACGATAGCAATTATACTTGCTACTTACTAAACCGTGAACATTTATTACAAGAAGTCCCCAAGCTTCTCTTGGTGTTTGATACCTTCTATGCACATTGTTTTCACCCACATACACCTAACCCACTATTTTTCAGTGGTGAAGCAGATTTCAGACCAGAAGTCTCAAAATCTGCTGGCCATCCGATAGCTTTTTCTAAAGACTGAAGAATCCATCGCCCACCTGTGGTGTCAGCGTTCTCTGGGCTTAGTGGAGCAGCAAACACAAGTGAATGACAAACCATGGAATGTAATCTTATTAGTAGAAGGTCACTCAGCACTAAAGGTGTTTAAGCCTTGGGTTTCATAAATATTCTCGTCCTGTAGTTTCAAAGGTATAAATAAAAAAGAACACTTTGGATTGTGAGAGTGTAGATTTCTCAGCAGCATGCTTTAACTGAGGTTTCTGTGGAATTGTCTTTGTATATTTATTCTTTCCCTTACCACCAGAGAGGAGATTGACACATTTGACCAAGAAAAACAAACGCCAAAAGTTATGTAGCTGTTAAATTTAGATTTCATTAAGGAAAAGACCAGATGGAAAGGACAGAATGGGGATCAAAGATCAAGAGAAAGCATGACTTGTTTTGAAATGTAAACACAACTGAAAGTCAGATAGCAGATAACAAGATAAACACAATGCATGCATGTGCAACATGTTAACACGTAGCATTAGGCTGTGGAATGCATGTGTAAAGTAGGTGGCTGAACCATATTAATGAGAAACCATGTTGATTTACATCAACTGTTCCTGCAGCTCCAATTACCCTTACAAGAAATGAGGTGAACAGCAAATAGCTGGTCAAAATGTTTCTTTGTCAGCACAGCCAACTGACATTCCTGTTGTCAAAGTAACAAGTCAAGAGGAAACTGATGCATGTAAGCAAGCATAACACTCTGTTCCCTTGGTAACGGTTGGTGTGGAGGCAGCTGTAGGCAATTCTCAATAATGACCATGTTACAACTCTGTTTGAACTGCTTATGAGTGGGCTATTTTTGCTTACACTGAATAGCTTTGTGAGTGTAATGTGTCGATAACTGCAAACTAATGTCACACAAGTATATTTGGAATTTTACTCAGTATTTATATATGTGTAATAAGACTTCTACAAAAGGGTGAAATATCCAAATAGGATTTCAAAGGTCAAAAATAAACTCAGACAGATGTTAGATTTTGCAGTTTTGTATGCATTGTAAAACTCTGCAATATGATGGATGATGTAAACATGAAAATACACTTTTAACAACCACAGTTTTGTAGATTTTAGTCAAATATTCAAGGATTAGTGTTAACAAAAAGCCTTTCCTGCCTCCTTGACATATTTTAACCTTATATTAGCTTATATCAGGATGCTACTGCTATTTCTGGTCCATTGTGTGATCATACAGCAGTTTGTTAGTAGTAACAAAAGAGTCTTTTCAGTAAACCTCGGCTGCCCAGTCAACAGCAGCATGTTTTTCTAACTATTAGAGGGCTCTGGGCTCCCGAGACTTCTTGTCAGTAACTACATAAAGCTGTATACCTGTTATCCACACTAAAACAGGTAGGGTTTGAGCCATGTTAAAATGGACAGGTAGCTGATGTGATACCACTGCAAATTAGGCTTTAGGTTTTCTGTTGTGTGGCTGTGACGGAGATCAAGTGTGTTGAACACCAATTAGAAGGCTGGAGGTTTGATTCTTGAGTCGCCAGTGCACATATGAAAGTGTAAAAACCAAGGTACTAAACCCAAAATAGCCTCTCAATAAGTTCATGGGCATGTGAGTGTGTGTGTATGATAAAGGATCTGCTTGCTTCTACGAAACTGTATGATTGTAAAATAAGATGAAAAACACACTATAATATGTAAAGCTTGTGACTGACCATTGTTTCTGTTTGGGGTTTGTTGTAGACATTTGCTCTACTTTATTGTTGCTGGTTTTATTATTTCTGCTACTGCCACATAATGGATTATGCATTCACATGTATTGAACAGACTTGACTGATCTTTAAATGTGTACTGAATAATGACAACACAATCCTTAGTTAATTATTTGTGGTGTCTTCCTTTTTTAAGTATCTTGGGGTTTTTGAAAGGTGCTGTGTACATCTCAGTTATAAATGTATTCTTATTATTAGCCATACTGAGTTTTGTCTATTGGATTATTATTCTGCCTTTTGTAGGTGAGTGCAGAATTCAAAAGACTTGCGACACTCCATTTACAGTCGAAGTTCATCTCCCAGCTGGATAGTTATTTGGCAAACTTTATGAAGATATATGCCAAGAAGGGTGAAGTACAAGGGAGAAAAATTAAGACCATTATGACATATACAACCCAGGTATGACAAGATATATTTATACAAGCTCAACTGAAGAAAGTTTGGAATTTGTGTAAAGTGTAACTAAAACCAGAATGCAGTGATTTGCATTTCAAAACCAAAAGAAATTTGGTGAGTTAGAAACATTTGTAAATGTTTTTGTACTTGATTCTAATCTGCTGCTGAGTCGTTTTTACTCTGCTTGAACTGCAGCCTCTAGAAAACAGTTTAAAAAACTAATCAGTTAAAATTGTAATTCACCTAAAATATCTGTTCAGTGACATTGATTTCACTTTGATATGGAGATAAGCTAATGTGATTTCCATGTCTCCTTTATTAGGCTGCGGGATGGTAAGCTTTAGTGTTTAAGTGAGTCCAGTTTAAATGTTCAGACTCTAATGTGCGGATGTCACCTTACAAATAAACAACAGCACTTTAAGCAACTTCACTGAAAAATAATTTACTGGAACTACAATGTTTATTTTACTGCTCTGTTTATTAAAACATCAGATTCAACATTTGCTGCACCATTCGTCGCTAGTCTGTAAACAGCATTAGTGCTTTTTACTATTCTATTTTAGTCTTATTTTGATTTTTAATCACCAACTGTTAATGTCTCTAGAGCAGGGGTGTCGAACTCCAGGCCTCGAGGGCCGGTGTCCTGCAAGTTTTAGATATCACCCTGGGTCAACACACGTGAATCAAATGATTAGTTCATTACCAGGCTTCTGGAGAACTCCAGGACATGTTGAGGAGGTCATTTTGCCATTTAAATCAGCTGTGTTGGATCAAGGACACATCTAAAACCTGCAGGACACTGGCCCTCGAGGCCTGGAGTTCAACACCTGTGCTCTAGAGTATACATATAGGGACTATTTTATGGAAGAAGAGTCATATCACCCATGAAGCCCTCCTTTTAGATTGGTTAGATATTGCACCACCACCCTTTTCATGGAAATGAGCCGGGAAAATCCTAGGTTAAGTTAATGAGTTAATAACCGACTTTGTGTGAGTGCTTATCATGATGAGATGTACAGTATAGGTGTCCTGTTTTAGGATCATATATTAGTGCCTATAGATACAGTGAAATTATTATAAAATTGTTTGGTGCCAACAAAAAAAATATGCAAAATATATTTCTGTGTGTTTCCCTGATGAGCGTGACTAAGACTTTAGATGCTACTGAAAAACAGTACACCCTTCTCCTCCTGAGATCCAAGGAGTGGCCCAGGAATGGTGACACCATCCTCTTTAACCTAACCTGCTCCTCCATATTTTACCTTGGTCATTTACCCCAGTAAGAACGGAGCCACCTTTGTAATACGAAAAATCCAGAGTTAAAACTAATGGTACCTGAATAAGCCCAAATCCTACTTTGTAGGCCTCAGTCCGGTGCCGTCTTTTGTCATATTTTTCATTTTATCATGTACCAAATGTTACCAGGCGGTGAAAGGTCTGGAGAGCTGGCAGGCCAGTTCATTAAATTCAAGATGCGCTAATATTTTTCTTAAAAATTATAAAATTTTCTCAGCTTAAAAATTTAATGTGTTTATTTATAAGTGACATATAGTTTTGAGACTAGGAAATCATTGCATTATGATTTTATGTCCATTTACACATCATCCAAACTTTCTTGAATTGGGGGTGGTATGGCATGATTAAATTAATACACAAAGGAATAAATAATATTAAAATGACAGATTTGTCTAAAATGCATAAAAACTATTCGAAAAGATTAAGACTGGAAAACAATAGCCTCTAAATTTGTCACAAATTCCTGTTATATATGTATATATATATATATATATATATATATATATATATATATATGTATGTATGTATATATAATTTATTTATTTCCCTCTGTGTATTAAGACTGATGCTGTTGAAATCAGAAGAGAGTGCATCCTCAAAGGTCTTTGCGTGTGCCTGAATGAAGATCCAGAGAACCTGGTGCAGGATTACCTGGTATGTTAATTTGCTTGTATCCTTAACTAAGGAGATGATCAAAGATAGGCTTGAAATACACACAAAAAGTTTCAGGGGATGGGGTTTTCTTGTAAATTACCAGTGGCTTTAAAAATTACCTTTTAAAATAGGAATTATGAATTATGAGCTTTATTTTTCTCACTTGATACTACATGCACCATTCTTGAGTGTTTTATACTAACCTTATTATAAAATCATTATAATAACCTCATTCATACATACATTCATACAAGAATTTCTATGTAACATTTACACTACGATTGATGTATCAGGAGCAAGTTGGCGTTCAGTATCGTACCCATGGATAGTTTTAGTATTCAGACTGGAGAAGCCAGGGATTAACCAGTAGACTTGCTCTACCTCCTGAGCCACAGCTACACCTATCTCAAGTCAAGATTTTAAAAGACAGGACACTGTTGAGATATTGAATTAGCTTGTCTTGAGTCAGGAAAAATATCAGGCAGTCATTTTTGATTTACATTGCTATAAGTTTACATTATTATAAAGCTTGAATGAATAAAGCTTTTAGGTATTTTACATTAATGGAAAAACAGATGTGTACTTTTAAAACTGTTTGCAATGGACATTAATGAGAAATCATTATCTCTCTTTTTTGTTTTATTGTCACAGGACGTTGATAAAAGCATCGCCACTGCCATAGCAGAGACAGTCTTTGGAATCTGTGTCATTCAATCAGAAGGTGCGGAGCCTGGCGATGACCCTCAGGATGTTATGATTGTTCTAGAGGGGGTGGAAGTGATGGGTGAGTTGGGCAATGTAGCTTTTGCAGTGGCAATGTTGCTTGGTCTGGTCTATTCACTGAACCTGAGCTACCCTCCGGCACTCAGGTACACCTTTGAGGTTCTACAGAAGATTCTTATGGAATTGGATGCACACAAACTATCCAACAATGTACAGGTTCTCAAAACTACTTTCTCATTGAGAAATGTTGCCAGTACAACAGCTACACCATGTATCTGGACCATGAACCTGAAAGAACTGCAGAGAGATGATACCATGCATTTTTTTAAATTCCTTTTGAGAAAAACAAAATTGGTGCTCTTTGTTCTTTGAAAGTGCATCTGTTGACCTTTAAAGTAGTTGTAGTATTGGTAATCAGAAAATCACCTGATTCAGCCATTCATCGTGGTTAAAAAAAAAAGTTTTAACAGGTTTAACAAGTTTCTGCTATGTCCACTACTTGTTTTTCTGTGATTTAACTTGCACTTGCATTTCATGTATTCTTTACATGTTATGTGAAATTTGCTATAAATCCAATAAATGGGAGAAAACAAAAATATGTGTATGACCATTTTTTTAGTTTTAGATGTAGTGAAATGTATGTTAACCAGACTCTAGACTTTGTTTAACACTCCATAAAAATTACTCTTTAAATGAACTTAAAATAATCATGGAAAGAATTTCCATGTGATTAAATGGCTTTCTATTAAACACTTGTGTTGGAATAACTTAATTTGTATGAGTTGGTTCAACTCAATTAACTTAAGCTGGGACCAAATTTAGTAAATTAGTTGGCGAAAACCGACTGAATTTAGTTGGAACAAAACCCTTTAAGTTGGATCAACACTATTAAATTATATTGGATCCAAATGCAGGAAATAACTTGATTCATCAATCATTAATTATGCTGGTCCAACTTGAGTACAATAAGTTGGAATAACAGAATTGCATAAGGCTAAAATAAAGCAATTTAATCACGTGGAAATTCTTTCCATGATTTTTTTATGTTCATTTAAAGAGTTATTTTTTTGAGTGTACAACATAATACAACATCGCCGATAAATTTCTTTTATGTACTGTAAAAATAATATAGGCACACAATTAAACAGTTATCATAATAAGCATAGTAAAAGGACTTCCTGAATTTATAAAATGAACAGAGTTTAATGTTTTGCTAGGACAATGAATATTTTCCTCAATTTTTGTATTCAGTACTGGCATATCATCTTAGTATGTCCTGCACTCCATGGTCTAAAAGACGCTGAACAATCAGTGTACGTAACTAATGTGTGTTAGATGATCAAACTGTTGATATAATGAAAGAAACTAACAGTCAAATCTCTGGTCAAAATTCAGGGTTGTTGGGGGGGGCGCTCGTGTGCAGCTATGGAGTAGACGTGTTTTCCGAGCTCTCCGTGTCATCTCACTCATAAAGTTGCACTTTAAGTTTATTCCTAGCTGGGTAGTTTTAAAATTCGTTTCGTGGACTGCTGGAGCCGATCTTTTGTCATCATGCCGAATAAAGATGAGAGCCAGAGGGATACGTCCAAGGCGAGCCAGTCGGCGGCCGGTAATGATGCCATATTATCGGCTATCGCTAAGCATGGAGCTGAGCTTTCCAAAATAACCTCGCTCGTGGACGGGTTAAAGAAGTCGGTTGAGGGCCGTCTCGATGCAATTGATGCAACGCTAACTTCTCACCAGAAGAAATATCATGAGTCTGAGCGCCGGTTTGAAGACCTTGATGAAGCTATGTCTGCTAACGATAGCCGATTAACAACGCTTGAAGCATCGTGCAAAGAGTTACAGGTCAACGATCTAGAGGGGTGCTCTCGTCGACTCAACGTGAAGATTGTGGGAGTTAAGGAAGGGGATGAGAAAGGCAACCCAACCGACTTCGTTGCTAAGCTACTTCCAGAGCTTTTGGGTCATGAGAACTTCAGCAGGCCGATAAAAACCAGGGTACCCTGACGACAAGTGGGCTACTGGAACAAGAAGGCATCGGTGGGCAAGAGACGAAAACAGGGCGTTGTTGGAATGCTACTACGCAAGTAACCCTGGCGGAAGGGGTTACATGAATAGGATGAGGGACCTATGTATTCTTCGATACCCAACATCCACAATGACGGCGAAACAACTAGTAGCTCAGTGTTCCAACATTCGAAAGAAGGGACTGCTCTCACAGCTAGTGATTGACGAAGTACAACATAAATGCTACGGCAAGGAGGAGTCAGGACGCCAGGTCAGGGGGGAGATATCATCACCCCCACCCGAGATTGGGTACATAGCCCCAAGTGCGATAGGAGAAGGATCGTTGAGTGCGAGAGGAACTGACCTGAAAGATAGGATCATGGTCAAGCTTGAAACCTGGATCCCCCGTAGCCGGTTACCAAGATCAGAAGGTCTGCTAGATGATGTTAATGCAGCACTACGGACGATACCTACAACCACGATTACCGACACTAACAAGCTGATCTACACTACGGCAGCAGTGATCAGTGAGATGCTTGGCTACAAGTTGAACAGCCACAAGGGGCAGTACCCTCCATGGAGAAGGAGGCTAGAGGGCAAGATCAAAGTAGCACGGAGGGAGGTTAGCCAACTAACGGAGTTGCAGAAAGGCGCGACAAAGAAGGTGCATACCTGAGGCCTTGGAAACTGCCAAGCAAAGACTCACAGCCTTGGCCACCCGCTTGAGGAGGTACACCAGAGAGATAGAAGGCAGGAGGATAAACCAGCTGTTCTCCACAGAACCAGCAAAGGTGTACTCTCAGTGGCAAGGGAACAATAACAGAACAGCACCACCTGGCTGAAGATGGAGCAATACTGGAAGAGCATATGGGAGAAAGACGCAACCCATAACGGCAATGCTCAGTGGCTAGTGGATCTGAAGGCAGACCATAGCGACCTCCCTGAACAGGGTCCATTAACCATCACAGTGGCAGACATCCAAGAAAGGGTCCAAGAAAGACAGCACAGAGGCACTAATCATGGCAGCACAAGAACAAGCTCTGAGTACAAGATCCATAGAGGCTGGGGTCTATCACACCAGGCAAGACCCCAGGTGCAGGCTGTGTAAAGATGCCCCAGAGACAATCCAGCACATAACAGCAGGGTGCAAGATGCTAGCAGGCAAGGCATACATGGAACGCCATAACCAAGTGGCCGGCATAGTATACAGAAACATCTGTGCCAAGTATGGCCTAGAAGTTCCGAGGTCAAAATGGGAGATGCCCTCAAGGGTGATGGAGAATGACTGAGCTAAGATCCTGTGGGACTTCCAGATGCAGACGGACAAAATGGTGGTGGCTAACCAACTGGACATAGTGGTGGTAGACAAACAGAAGAAGACGGCTGTAGTGATCGATGTAGCGGTTCCGAATGACAGCAATATCAGGAAGAAGGAACACGAGAAGCTGGAGAAATACCAAGGGCTCAGAGAAGAGCTCGAGAGGATGTGGAGGGTGAAGGTAACGGTGGTCCCCGTGGTAATCGGAGCACTAGGTGCGGTGACTCCCAAGCTAGGCGAGTGGCTCCAGCAGATCCCGGGAACAACATCGGAGATCTCTGTCCAGAAGTGCGCAGTCCTGGAACAGCTAAGATACTGCGCAGGACCCTCAAGCTCCCAGGCCTCTGGTAGAGGACCTGAGCTTGAAGGATAAACCGCCCTCAGGGGCGAGATGGGTGTTTTTTTGTTGTTGTTTTTTAAATATATATGTATGTATATGTATATATATATATATATATATATATATATATATATATATATATATATATATATATAAGGGGTGCAACGATACACAAAACTCACGGTTCGGTACGGTTCGATACTTTGGTGTCACGGTTTGATATTTTTTCGATACAAAGAAATGTTCATGCCTTTTTAATTTGTCATTTATTAAAATTATAAATATATATCGTAACTCAAAAGTATAGTTTTTAAATTTAATGTTGCTGAAACAACAAAATAATTAAAAAAATAAATCTATCTGATCGAGAAATCACTCATCTTTAGAAAAGAGAGTTTATTACAGAGAAAGAGCTCTTTCCAAAATAAAAGCTATACTATACCCTTCTTCTGGGCTATATTCTCAGCAGCATATTAAACATATCAGGTCCCCATAAGGAGAATCATGTGCTAACGGCTGTCTAAATGATGCGGGTAAATTTTGTAGCATGCGTGCTTGTTGTTTTTGTCTGCTTCCACTTGTCTTTGCACTAGGATGATGTCGGCGTAAATGTGCAGTCATATTCGTTGTGTTCCCACTAGTGCTGTCAGCATTAATCTCGTTAAAATGACGTTAACGCCACAACACGGCAAATCTCCGTTAACGAGTCACCACGGATCGTCCCGTGCGTGGGGCTGGATGGCGTCAACATGTCAACGAGCTAACTGCGCTAATGCACTAGTTCCCACCAATGTAATTGAGGATTGCGTGGCACATCCGACATACTGTTTTACTTTTTCCCATGACACTCTTACCATCAGGGTCATGCTTCACATGAAAACCAAAATAGTTCCAAACGCCAGATCTGAATGAGGGTGGGGGAGGTTCAATTTCGGGTAGCGTTGAGGCAGTCGCCATGTTGCAACGAGCTTAGCTTCTGTCTTGCTAGCTTGCGCTGCGCTCAGTGGATCTGCGCTCGACAGTGCAGCCTAGGCGGATAAGTCGAACGCAGATCCACTGAGCTCTCAACACAGACAGCATTGTCAGAAGAAAAGTTGATAAAATAAATTTAAAAGTTTGTATTGTTCGATACATATGCATACCGTACCCTAAGCACTGTATCGAACGGTTCAATACCAATACATGTATTGTTGCACCCCTAATATATATATATTTATAGATTCCGTGAATCTTACATTGTTTATTTATCGGATAAAATAAGTTAAATTTCACCGTTATTATTGTCGGGCCGGAAACAGGCTAGGGGTGTCAAAATTCAGAGGCTGCGTTCTGAGGACCCGGCCTTCGCGGTCTAAGCGGGCCTTCAGAATGACGTCACGAGCTCTCTTGGTGAAGTGAAACTCTGCTGTCTGCTTCTTGCTATCTAAAATATAACCGGACGCTAGCGTAAATTCTCAACCATGTCACACTTCTGTTTAATCAGTTTTCTGTTTGACGTTTATTCAGCTGTGTGAAAACCCCCGGAGGAATCCCCCCAGAGGGATTAATAAAGTTTTTATGTAATCTAATCTAATCTAAAAACTTTAATCTCAGCCAAACCGATTTACTCACAAACAAATTAAACACTGAAAAAGGCCAAACAATAACATGTTTAAATTATTTAAGTAACTTATATATCATATTTAACCTGAGTAGCGAAAGACTGCGGCAGTTTGAAAACGATGTGCCCGGAGTTTGCTGTTCTCGTCGGCTCAGATATTTGAAGTTTACACAGCTACGTCCTCGGTTGAAAATATGTTAAAAGTTTATTTTGCAACCCAGAAAGAGTAATAAGAGTAATATTAAAACTAAGTAGCTGTGGTAATTGTAGCTATTGTTGGAAACTGGAATTGGCTGGGCCAATCTGGAATGTGGTTTTTCGATTTTGTTGTCCGGGTGGAAAATCGGGAGAAATTGGGGAGAATGGTGGCTCCGGCAGGGGTGGATCTAGAAGGGTGGCATGGGGTGGCAAGTGCCACCCTAAAATGATCCCTTGCCACCCCAAGTGCCACCCCAGTTTTGCATATGACAGTGTTGTTTATTAAAATAAGATAGCATTAACAGTTTGAGCGTAGTTACAGTCAACAGTGAATATAAATGCTAAAACTGAATATATTGCATAGTGTCCCCCCCTCCACCGTTAACAAATGGTTCAGCCCATAGCAGGACCGGCTTTTTTCTTGTTTTCAGTAGCAAGCGATGCTTATGATTGTGCCAGAGCACATTTTGAACAACACCATTGGAATTTCGGATTTTACACATTTGGTTGGATGTTACACTCTGGAAATGGAAGGAAGGTGAGTGTTATTAACCCTGTGGGGTCCACAGACATGCTGCACCTCCAAGTCACATGACTGTTTTAAGCTGACATAGCAACAAGCTGCAGCCACGCTGAGTCTCTATTTCAGCCCACATTGAAAGTTCTGACTTCAAAGTTTTTAAATTTTAATTACAGGCCAGTAAATCCAGAGTTATGATAATATATATAAGCCACGCTTTTTTCTAAATACTGTCGTCACGTTTTTGTGTGTGTGTGTGTGTTTTAAGCGTTTTCTAAGGACAGCGCGAAAACAGTAAAGAAAGAAAAAAAGCCACCTGTTTCCTATCGGTGGAAAAATGTACCATGTTGACCAATTAAAAAAAAAAGTCAACACGTGGGATTTGGTTGTTTAGGAAGAGGGGAGAGTTTTGGGAGTGACGGTAACGGCAGCGAGACAGAGCGAGCAAGTGTGTGTGTGTGAGAGAGAGAGAGAGAGTTTTTAGATGTGGGAGATTTGTGACGTTTAGTGTGGAGTGTATACTTAGTGTGTTGTGTTGTCTTGTGTAGTTGTTCTGTTGTGTAGTCGTTTTGTTTTGTGTGTCAGTGAGGGCACTAATGAATGTCACTAAGGCACATTTGCAATGTAAACACTGTCACTAAGTAGAAAACCAGCGGAGTGATACACCTCCTGTTGTCAGGCCTGCAGGTTTATCCCTGTGCTGCTCTCCTCTGTCTTTTGGTGGACAAACTTTTTTTACTGGCACACATCATTTGTGGGGCATCTTATTGCGAAACCTGATTGTTCTCTCATTTTAGTTTTAGTAATATTTTTAAATGGTTGTACAAAATGAAAAAAGGTGTATTGGCTGCATTTTTAGATAAATACAAAAGTACAATTTATGTTTGCATTTCAAGTTATAAAAATTTACTCAACATGTCTGTGGGTTTTTTTACAGTAAAAAATACTACTAGGATTTTAAGTTCTTTGTGTGATTTCAGATCAGTGATACTAATGCAGTATGTCAGTGAAAAAAACAACTATATTCAGTTGAGCTGAAAATAATGATACCATACAAGGGAAGGGGGAAAAAAATCAAATGAAACAATTTGAGGGTGAACTACAAACGTGAACTCAAAAGGAGTCAAAAATGGCCGGTTGTATTTCAGACCTCAGTGGGTTAATCCAACAAATCATGAAAAATTAGGTTTATATTTTTGTTCATGACCGTGCAGATTTCTGACATTTTGTGTAATTTAAGCATGTAACAATGTGATTGTTTTCTAACAAAAAACAGTGTGAAACTTAAGTTAGACTTGTGTTTGTAAATGAACCGCCCCATGTTGTGTAGCTTTCTGGATTTTATACTTATTGGGCTACATATTTATTTATTATACAGGCTATACAGTACATAAAATCAAAACTCACATGTTTTATGTAACTAAAGTGTGTAATTATGTGGGCTACAGACAATAATTAAGTTATAGACTATATTTATATGAAAAACGTGTATACTTACTGCATTTGAATCATTTTAACCATATGTAACCACCTGCATATGTGTTTGGGGAAAAAAAAAAGGCTTTGATTTTGCCACCCCATTTGATTTCTTTGCCACCCTCATGCCACCCTAAGGAAATTTCTCTAGATCCGCCCCTGGGCTCCGGGAGATTTTCAGGAGGGGCACTGAAATTTGGGATTCTCACGGAAAAATCGGGAGGGTTGGCATGTATGGCCTAGCATAGCCTGTAACGTTATTTTGACGGACACATTTTGAGTGAACTTGACTTTAAGTGACTTACAGGTTTCTTTGAAAAATACTTTCTTATATCCAGGTTCTTCCTTTTTGTTGCCATCATCCTCTCTTCCTTTCAGGTCCTTGCAGCGCAGGCTTGCCGCTGCTAAAACTCAACAGAGCTCCCGGAAAGGCACAGCCAATCACATTTGCCATATTTGTCACATGATGTAGGACTCCAGTAGAGAACTTGTAACTTTTTGTGCACCGCTAGGTGAATGACATGTTGACAGATCGTTTTTTTCTTTCTATCGTTTTTGTTTTTCTTTAATCGAAGAGATCAAATTATTGGTGGGGACAATTCAATAATCGCTGGATATTGGTGGGGACATGTCCCTTCCGTCCATGCCAAATCTACGCCCTTGGTCATCGGCATAGAAATGATAACAAAGGTCACTAAAAGATTGAATAATGCCAGCTAAAGGGAGAATGTTAAAAGAAAATAATAATGGACCCAAAACTGAACCCTGTGGAATCCCACAGGTTAGGCGGGCAACGGTAGAGGTGAACCTGTCAGTCCGAACAGAAAAGGTCATCCTGTCTGATAAGAACGAAGAAAACCAGTCCAAGGCAGGGCCAGATATACCAGCCAAAACCTCCAGCCTGTTAAGTAGGATTTTGTGATCAATGGTATCAAAGGCTGTGCTGAGATCAAGCAAAATGATCACAGTGCTTGAGGGTTGGGTAACAGTGCATTTTTATTTACAGTGCTTTTTATGTACATGTAGCTTTTCAGCTGCCCTCTCCAGCTCGCACACACCACACACCTCTACAGGCCCTGGCAGCCACTGAAATAGAAAAGGTAGAGTTGGTGTGATGGATAACAACTGACAGCCAGCCTCCCTTTGCATTGCCCCCTGAACCCCTGCTCCAACCCTCCCCTGCAGCTGAGCCACAAACCACACCCAGGGTGTGGGTACCAGGATGTGGACAGATGTCAGAAAACAACAGCCAATGCATCCTTGCTAAGACCAAAAAGAAGGTGAGACAGTTCTTGTGGCTGGCTGGTTACTACCACTGGTTCGCCACTGGCTTTGCAGAGCTAACCAACCTCAAGCCCTACTGTAAAGGTGGTGGTGGTGAAGATGATTTTGGCAGGACACACCTAGTGCAACATGAAGTGAATTCACTCTCCTATAAAGAGATAAAGACACTGCTGATGGGAACATTGGAGAAAGGTGAGAGCCACTGCCCGTACTGTTCTGGCACAAAAGAAAGATGGTCATTGCTGGCTGGGTTCATTATAGGAAGATAAATGCTGCTACTCACAAGAACACATTCCTTTTCCTCAGGACAAAGGAAACTCTGAACCACCTGACTAAAGGAGAGTTTTCCAAGCTTGTGCTTGCTGGAAGGTACTGTTCAATTCAATTCAATTTTATTTATATAGCACCAAATCACAACAACAGTCGCCTCAAGGCGCTTTATATTGTAAGGTAGATCATACAATAATACATAGAGAGAAAAACCCAACAATCATATGACCCCCTATGAGCAAGCACTTTGGCGACAGTGGGAAGGAAAAACTCCCTTTTAACAGGAAGAAACCTCCGGCAGAACCAGGCTCAGGGAGGGCCGGGGCCATCTGCTGCGACCGGTTGGGGTGAGAGAAGGAAGACAGGATAAAGACATGCTGTGGAAGAGAGACAGAGATTAATAACAAGTACTAGTATTAACACATAGTGAGTGAAAAAGGTGAGTGAAAAGGAAAAACTCAATGCATCATGGGAATCCCCCAGCAGCCTATTGCAGTATAACTAAGGGAGGATTCAGGGTCACCTGGTCCAGCCCTAACTATATGCTTTAGCAAAAAGAAAAGTTTTAAGCCTAATCTTAAAAGTAGAGATAGTGTCTGTCTCCTGAATCCAAACTGGAAGCTGGTTCCACAGAAGAGGCGCCTGAAAACTGAAGGCTCTGCCTCCCATTCTACTTTTAAATACTCTAGGAACAACAAGTAAGCCTGCAGTGTGAGAGCGAAGTGCTCTAATAGGGTGATATGGTACTACAAGGTCATTAAGATAAGATGGGGCCTGATTATTTAAGACCTTGTATGTGAGGAGCAGGATTTTGAATTCTGGATTTAACAGGAAGCCAATGAAGGGAAGCCAAAACAGGAGAAATCTGCTCTCTCTTTCTAGTCCCTGTCAGGACTCTTGCTGCAGCATTTTGGATCAACTGAAAGCTTGTCAGGTAGTTTTTAGGACATCCTGATAATAATGAATTACAGTAGTCCAGCCTGGAAGTAATAAATGCATGAACTAGTTTTTCAGCATCACTCTGAGACAGGATATTTCTAATTTTGGAGATGTTGCGCAAATGGAAGAAAGCAGTTTTACATATTTGTTTAATATGTGCATTGAAGGATATTCTGGTCAAAAATGACTCCAAGGTTCCTCACAGCATTACTGGAGGCCAAGGTAATGCCATCCAGAGTAAGAATCTGCTTAGATACCATATTTCTAAGATTTTCAGGGCCGAGTACAATAACCTCAGTTTTATCTGAATTAAGAAGCAGAAAGTTAGCGGCCATCCAGGTCTTTATGTCTTTAAGACATTCCTGCAGTTTAACTAATTGGTGTGTGTTACCTGGCTTCATGGACAGATAGAGCTGCGTGTCATCTGCATAGCAGTGAAAATGTATGCTATGTCTTCTAATGATGCTGCCTAGGGGAAGCATGTATAATGTAAACAGAATTGGTCCTAGCACTGGTAGGTAGAGATGCATTCTAGAGATGAGCAGAAATTGCAACCCTTCTGGGGGGTTCGAGTTTGAACCTGTGCTTTTCCCCTCTGTAATGCCCCTGTAAGATTCTAGTGGTTGATGCAGCAGTGTTTGAGTGTCTAGTTAGCATACTCCCTTTTAGTATATTTATATTTTATAGTATATTTGACACAATATACTCACTTGACTTTTCGTCACACATTTGGAAGAAATATTCCAGAGGTTATGGTGAGAGCGACTGAATCAAAGGTTAAACTGGCCCACTCCTACTGCATGTTAGAGCTTTTTTTAGGCTTGCTGGACATTTTGTCCCTAGCTATGGTGAACTAACATCCCTTAATTCCTAATCTCATATTCATCTCTGACACAACATCCTGTTTTTGTTTTTGATTGGTTTTGTAAAATGTAGCATGTAAATGTAACTTAAGACGATTCAAACTGCGTCATTCCCATCTGCCGTTTATTTATCTGCCGGCTCTTTGAAACGTTGCGGCAAAATGTTGAGGAAAAGCACTGAGTTTTATCTGGAGTTATCTGGAATATGTGCAAACTGATATTAATCTTTAATAGGGCTGTCAAAATTGAGAGCAAACAAAGCAACTGCTGTACACTGCCGTCCGCCACCTTAGCTGAATTGGTCACATGACCGCCTCATATGACTATAAATAAGTCATCGTTTTCGAAAGTGTACATTTGAAAGTGTTTTCAAATGTATCCACTTTGGAGAGCGTTTTCAAAACGCTGCGTTTTCCTTGACCAAAAACGCCGTCTCAATGGGGACGGAAGGCCAAAACGGAGAGAAAAAGATGTGTTTTCAAACAAAACCGCATAGACATGGACTCAGTTATGATTTTTGTTGTCTGTTTCAATTACTGCATGCTTTTTTTGGTTATGTGTCAGGCCACACCATGTATGAGTGGAAGTGCTACTCTAGTCCAACTGCCAACTATTTGGAGTTGAGTACAGTGTGAAGTTGACTGGTGTGGGTTTGGGACCCTTCATTTCTTCTACAAAGGGGAAAGAAAGTTGAAGACATGTATGGAGAGACAGGAAGCAGGGGGGCTGTAGAGAACAGTTGGAGCTTAGTTGCATGGAGTAACGAACACTTTTTAAAGGAAAAGTTTTTAACCTGGCCTGGCTTTTTATTTACAAAAAAAAAACACACACAAAAAAAGTCATGTTTGATCTTTTTCAGACTGCATTTGATGCTGCAACTGCAAATGTGGCTCAAGTATTTTTCATAAAACCAAAAACAGCTTTTACATATTTGCCACTTGGATTGTGTATTCTGGTGATTCATAATTCTAAAGAAAATTAATGGAAATTATCAGATCTGTTAATCTGCTGTGGCTGCAGCCTAAGGCCTAACACCACAAAACAATACAGCTCTGATTTACTCTGCTTCATTGTCATTACTCTGTGATTTCAAAGGCCATAAAAATGTGATGCTGGATCTGATGATGGAACATCTGGCACAATTAAATGGATTGAGTCTGTTTGTTCAAGGTATCAGTGTGCACAGAGCATGCATTCGACCAGCAGCCCATTTGACATGGCATTTATTTGTTGACAGTAGGGTTAAATAGTATGGTTCCTACGTTTTACTTATTTATACTTAATTAAAAAATGTCATGATAAGCTGTGTGGCAGGCTAGTATAGGACCCAAACGCAGGACTCTGAGATGGAAAACTGACTGACAGATGGATGGAGGATGGGGAACAGGTGTGAACACTAGCTGGGACTAATCTGACATAACGAGAAGGAGGGGAAGTAAAACTGATTACACTGAATGCAGGACAAGGACTATCGAAATTAAACAGGAAACAAGATACACGACAGATGAATGAACGTGAGCTTGACACAGTAACTGGGAAGATGAAACACAGAGACAACAAGAGAACTTAAGAGCTACAACCTAACAGAAACTAAACGATCAAAAGAGAACACTAAAGTACAAGAAAAGCAAACATGACAAAAAAGCCATACACAAATGAAAAGGAAGTTACTGTATGACTTATAAATACAATCCAGGTCTTTGCTCTAAGGACTGTCACAGTCTCCCTATTTACTGCATGCTTTAGGTAGGTGATCACTGATAAGACTGTGGAGCACTGCTTGTTTTCCCTTTCCTCGTTCGTCCCTTGAGATGCTAAATGCAGGGAAATGAGCAGCCAGAGCCGTATTTGATGTTCTAAGATTTGGGGAACAAATGGGAGCACTTTATCCTTGATGCACTCAGAGATTAACATGGCAAACATCAGACTTTGATGTATTAATAAAACATGTCTAAGTAGATGAATCCTGGTAGAAACATACATGCAAAACAATTTAACTTGTGGAACTTCTGCAACAATCGGTGCTGCTTTCATATTATCGAAACTATATGGTGCATCTGGAAAGTATTCACAGCACTTCACTTCTGCTGACTCCTGTCATGTTGCTGCCTTATTCAAGCATAGATTAAATTCATTGTTCACCTCTAAATTCTACACACGACACTCCATCATCACAAAGTCAAAGAGAAGTTTGCTTGAAAAATAAAAAACAAAATATAACATGTACACAAGCATTCACAGCCTTTGCCAGGACAATCAGAATTGAGCTCAGGTTCATCCTGCTTCCCCTCAGCATCTGTCAGATGTTGATTCCAATCCAGCTGTGGTAAATTCAGTGGATTGGACATGATTTGGAAAGGCACACATCTGTCTATATAAGGTCCCACAGTTGATGGTGCATGTGAGACCACAAGTCAAAACTTGAAGTTCAAGTAGCTGCCTGCAGACCTCTGAGAGAGGATTGTATTGAGGCATAAATCTGGGGAAGGTTACAGAAAAAATTACAGCAAAATTGAAGGTCCCAATGAGAACAGGGGGCTCCATGTCTTCCAAGTGCTGGCTGCCCAGCCAATCTGAACGATCTCAGTAGTAGATTGTGGATTACATTCATTTTTCACCTCTAACTTCTACACACGACACTCCATCATCACAAAGTGAACAAAGTTTCCTTGAAGTTCTTGCAAATTCATTAAAAATAAAAAACAAAAACTTCCATCCATCCATCTTCATCCGCTTTATCCGAGACTGGGTCGCGGGGGCAGCAGCCTAAGCAGAGAAGCCCAGACCTCCCTCTCCCAGCCACCTCCTCCAGCTTATCCGGGGGAACACCAAGGCGTTCCCAGGCCAGCCGAGAGATATAATCTCTCCAGCATGTCCTGGGTCTGCCCCGGGGCCTCCTCCCGGTGGGACATGCCCGGAACACCTCACCCAGGAGGCGCCCAGGAGGCATCCTTGTCAGATGCCCGAACCACCTCAACTGGCTCCTTTCGATGTGGAGGAGCAGCGGCTCTACTCTGAGCCCCTCCTGGATGGCCGAACTTCTCACCCTATCTCTAAGGGAGAGGCCAGCCACCCTTCGGAGGAAGCTCATTTCTGCCGCTTGTATCCGCGATCTCGTTCTTTCGGTCACTACCCACAGCTCGTGGCCATAGGTGAGGGTAGGGACGTAGATCGACCGGTAAATTGAGAGCTTCGCTTTTACACTCAGCTCCCTCTTCACCACGACGGACCGGTGCAGCGTCCACATCACTGCAGCCGCAGCACCAATCCGTCTGTCGATCTCTGGCTCCCTTCTCCCATCACTCACGAACAAGACCCCGAGATACTTGAACTCCTCCACTTGGGGCAGGAACTCATCCCCGACCCGGAGTGGGCACTCCACCGTTTTCCGGCTGAGAACCATGGCCTCAGATTTGGAGGTGCTGATCCTCCTTCCCGCTGCTTCACACTCGGCTGCAAACCGTTCCAGTGCGAGCTGGAGGCCTTCACCTGATGAAGCCAACAGAACCACATCATCCGCAAAAAGCAGAGATGAGATTCTGAGGCCACGGAAGTGAAGGCCCTCCGCCACTTGCGCCTAGAAATCCTGTCCATAAAAATTATGAACAGAACCGGTGACAAAGGACAGCCCTGGCAGAGCCCATCACCCACCGGGAACGAGTCCGACTTATTGCGAACCAAACTCTTGCAGTGGTTGTATAGGGATCGAATGGCCCGTAGCAATGGGCCAGACACCCCATACTCCCGCAACACCTCCCACAGGACACCCCGAGGGACACGGTCGAATGCCTTCTCCAAGTCCACAAAACACATGTAGACTGGTTGGGCAAACTCCCATGCACCCTCAAGTATCCTTGAGAGGATAAAGAGCTGGTCCAGTGTTCCGCGACCAGGACGAAAACCGCATTGTTCCTCCTGTATCCGAGGTTCGACTAACGGACGAACTCTCCTTTCCAGCACCCTGGCATAGACTTTCCCAGGGAGGCTGAGGAGTGTGATCCCCCTGTAGTTGGAACACACCCTCCGGTCTCCCTTCTTAAAGATGGGGACCACCACCCCGGTCTGCCAGTCCAGGGGTACTGCCCCTGATCTCCACGCAACATTGTAGAGGCGTGTCAACCAGGACAGCCCTACAACGTCCAGAGCCTTCAGGAACTCGGGGCGGACCTCATCAACACCAGGGGCTCTGCCACCAAGGAGTTGTTTAACTGCCTCAGTGACCTCGCCCCCGGAAATTGGCGGGTCATTCCCTTCATCCCCAGACTCTGCTTCCTCCTCGGAAGACGTGTCAGTGGGATTAAGGAGGTCCTCGAAGTATTCCTTCCACCGTCTGACAATTTTCTCAGTCGACATCAGCAGCGCTCCGCCAGCACTATACACAGTGCAGGTAGAGCACCGCTTTCCCCTCCTGAGACGCCTGACAGTTTGCCAGAATCTCTTCGAGGCAGTCCGAAAGTCTTTTTCCATGGCCTCTCCGAACTCCTCCCACACCCGAGTTTTTGCTTCAGCCACTGCCCGAGCCTCATTCCGCTTGGCCTGTCGATACCTGTCAGCTGCCTCCGGAGTCCCACAGGCTAACCAAGCCCGATAGGACTCCTTCTTCAGCCTGGTGGCTCCCTTCACCTCTGGTGTCCACCATTTGGTTCGGGGATTACCACCACGGCAGGCACCAACCACCTTGCGGCCGCAGCTCAATGCAGCAGCTTCGGCGATGGAGACGCTGAACATGGTCCATTCGGACTCAATGTCCCCAGTTTCCCTCGGAATGCTGTTGAAGCTCTGCCGGAGGTGTGCGTTGAAGATCTCGCAGACTGGGGCCTCTGCTAGACATTCCCAGCACACCCTCACTACGCGTTTAGGTGCACCGGGTCTGTCCAGCGTCCTCTCCCGCCACCTGATCCAAGTCACCACCAGGTGGTGATCAGTTGACAGCTCAGCCCCTCTTTACCCGAGTGTCCAGAACATATGGTCGCAGGTCTGGTGATACGATTACAAAATCGATCATCGACCTGCGGCCTAGAGCGTCCTGGTGCCACGTGCACTTATGGACACTCTTATGTTCGAACAAGGTGTTCGTTATGGCCAAACTGTGATTTGCACAGAAGTCCAATAACAAAACACCGCTCGGATTCAGATCAGGGAGGCCGTTCCTCCCAATCACGCCCCTCCAGGTCTCGCTGTTGTTACCCACGTGAGCATTGAAGTCTCCCAGCAGGACAACAGAGTCTCCAGGTGGGGCACCTTCCAGCACCCCCCCCCCAGGGACTCTAAGAAGGCTGGGTACTCTGAACTGCCACTCGGCGCATAAGCGCAGATGACAGTCAGGACCTGTTCCCTGACCCTGATGCGCAGGGAACAAACCCTCTCATCCACCGGGAAAAACCCCAGCGTACCGGCAGCAAGCCGAGGGGATATTAGAATACCCACCCCAGCCCGCCGCCTCTCACCAGGGGCAACTCCAGGCTGAGACAGAGTCCAGCCCCTCTCCAGGAGACTGGTTCCAGAGCCCAAGCCATGCGTAGAGGTGAGCCCGACTATATCTAGCCGGTACCTCTCAACCTCACGCACTAACTCAGGCTCCTTCCCCACCAGAGAGGTGACATTCCAAACAAAAACCTATACACAAGAATTCACCCCTTTTGCCATGACACTGAAATATGGTGCATCCTGTTTCCATTGACCATCAGTCATGTTTCTTTAACTTCATTGGAGTCCATCTTTGGTAAATTCTACCAAATGATGTGGATTAAATGTATACATCTGTACACATATAAGTTCCCATAGTTGCCACTGCATGTTAGAGCATAAACCAAGTCCAAGGAATTATCTGTAGACCTCTGAGACAGGATTGTATAGAAACATCCCAGTGAGCACAGCGTCCCCATCATCTGTGAATGGAATACGTTAGGAACCACCAGGACTCTTCCTAGAGCTGGCCGACTGGCCAGTCTGCGGTTTGGAAGGACTGTAATCATCAAGGTCACCTAGAACCCAATAGTTACTCTGACAGAGCACCAACATTGCTCTGTAGAGACAGCAGAACCTTCTAGAAGGACAACCATGTAGCACTACACCAATCAGACCTGTATGATAAAGTGAGCAGATGGAAGCGAATCCTCAATAAAAGATGAGAGCCCACCAGGAGTTTACCAAAAGGCACCTGAAGGACTCTTAGACCATGGGAGAGAAAATTATCTGGTCTGATGAAACAAATATTGAACTCTTTGGCCTAAATGCCAAGCCGGACGAAGCCAGGCACCACTCATCACCTGCCAGTACCATCCATGCTGTGGCGATGGCTTCTGACAGCAGGAAATAGGAGACTAGTCAGGGTCAAGGAAAAAATGAATGCAACAATGTTGACATCCTTGATGACAACCTGCTTCAGTGCTCTGAACCTGGGACTGGGGTGATGGTGAAGAACACAGCCAACATAACAAAGACAATGTCCTCAAATGGCCGAACCAAAGCCCAGTCTGACTGAACACTTCTCAGACATCTGAACATGTTGTGCACCAACACTGCCCAGCAAATCTGCAGTCGGAGCTTGAGAGGTTCTGCAAAGAAGAATGGGACTGTTAAAAGATTATTGAACATATATGTGATCAGCTCCATGAAATGTATTCCTTAATTCATTATTAAGCATATGTCTAAGTGACTTTTCACCTAGTAACTTGTGTGCAGCTACTAACCGCTTCCTGTCTTCAGAGAACATTTAGATATAGAGAAGTGAAACCTCAGCTCTGAGTTCTGAGAATAACTCTGTTATCTTTGTACACACACACACACACACACACAGAAGTATATCTTGATGCATTCTCAATCATCCAGGAAAGTAAATCTCCAAAAGTTGAATCTGTTCATCTGGACGTAGCGTTTTGTGGGAGAAACGTTTCGTCACTCATCCAAGTGACTTCTTCAGTCTCAGCTGACTGCAGGTTTCCCCAAACCTTATAAACAGTACATTTGCATAATGACTGAAACCAGCCCACTGAAGGAACAATGGGCTGTGAGGTCAGTTCCTTAATCATAATTATGCAAATTCCCATGACCATTGATCAACAATCACTGACCAAAACCCACTGATCAAAGAACACTGATCAATGGCCATGAGTACCATTCACAGAGAGTTGGGGAATGGCTGCAATCACAGCATTGTAAGATGGCGAAAGATGTACCCTTAGGCCCCCTCCTCGATTCAGAGATGGTCTTTCCCTTTTTACGTAAATGGCCTCCTTGATTCCGCGCTCAAACCAGTGTCCCCCCCACGTTTTAACCCACTTTGGCAAGGACTGCCTAAAGCTTGTACGTCAGTATGAGCAAACAGCACGTAAGATGGCGGACTACAGGAACCACCTGAGATTCAGCCTCAGATGCCGACAAAACAGGATTACTCCTAAAAGTCTGCAAATGAGCTCTTCAGTTAAAGGCTTCCGGGCAACAAAAATCCTCCAGAAGGCACAGCATCAGTTGCTTAATGAACGGGTGAGGCAGACAAATTTTACCATCGACATGCTAAAATCTCAAGAGGAGCAGATCCGACGGAGACTGACTATGCTTTTAGATGAGAATACTCTTAAAAAGGTGTTTGACTTCACTGAGAAGGCTCGTCTAGCACAGCACAAGAAGTCTAAGACCAGGCAACAAAGGAAGTTTGACTTACTTTTTGTACGTCGGAAACCACCACAAAATACGGAGAGTGTCCTCAGTGGCCAGAAGAGACAAGGGTGCGACCTGGAGGATGTGGACAAGTGGGTGAAGAATTTGTCTGACAGACAGCTCACCCAAACAGAGAAAAACATCCTTGCTAAAGGGTTGAATTTTGCCGTCACACCGAGACAAATCCCTCTAGTGGAGCTGATCACAGCCACAGAAACAGCAATTCGTAACAACAATATTGCAGAAGTGGAAGCAGAGCAACTACGGACGAAAGTTTCGGCCTGTCTCAGCAATGCAAAGCCCCCAGCATCCAACATCACCATGGAGGAGAGGAAGGCACTCACATCACTTAGTGATGACAACAACATTATCATCCTTCCGGCAGACAAGGGTAGATGCACAGTATTGCTTAACCAGAAAGACTATCATGAGAAGATTTTGTCACTACTCAGTGATGAAAATACTTATGAGCCCCTGAAACGAGACCCAGGAAGTGGCTACAGGAAGAGGGTCATAGACTGTCTGAAGCAGTTAGAACAAGACAAGGCTATCGACCAGACCTCATACCACAGGCTGTACCCAGGGGAGTCTACACCAAGTCTGTATGGTTTACCGAAAATACATAAGCAGGGTGCACCTTTAAGACCAATTGTCTGCATGATCAGCTCGGTCACCTATAACATCTCCAAGTTTCTGGCTTCGATCCTCAACCCGCTGGTGGGCAGCTCTGAACACCACATCCAGAACACCCTGGATTTTGTTGAGAAGGTGAGAGATGTCATTATGGAGGCAGATGAAACCATGGTCTCGTACGACGTTACATCTCTCTTCACTTGCATCCCAGTCACGGAAGCGTTGGAGGTAGTCCGTAAGAGATTACAGGATCACACCAACCTCAGCAACAGGACCACTCTCAGCATCGACCAAGTGTGTTTGCTTTTGGAACTGTGTCTTCATTCCACCTACTTCACATACAAGGGTCAGTTCTACAGGCAGAAACATGGGTGTGCCATGGGCTCCCCAGTTTCACCCATCGTGGCCAATTTGTACATGGAAGAAGTGGAAAAGAGGGCGTTGCTATCCTACCCTGGAACACCACCAAGCCATTGGTTCAGATATGTGGATGACACCTGGGTGAAAATCAAATCTCAGGACGTACTACATTTCACGGATCACATTAACTCGGTGGACCAACACATCAAATTCACCAGGGAGGATATGAAAAGTGGCAGGTTGGCCTTCTTAGACTGTGAGATTTCCATCAGTAATGGGGGCCATCTAAAAGCTGACGTGTACCGTAAACCTACACATATGGATCAGTATCTAAGGTTTGACTCTCATCATCCACTGGAGCACAAACTGGGTGTCATCAGGACGCTACAACACAGAGCGAACACCATCCCCACTGACACAGCGGCCAGGGAGGCAGAAGAACAGCACATCAAGAAGGCCCTGAGTAAATGTGGTTATCCCAGCTGGACTTTTGTCAAAGCTGGGAAGGCACCTAAAGAAAGCTCCAGCCGATCCAGGAGAGAAGGACAACCGCTGCCCAGGCGAAAACCTGCAGTGATCCCATATGTGTCAGGAGTATCGGAGCAGCTGAGACGCATTTTTTCTAAACACTGGGTCTCTGTGGCTTTTAAACCCCAAAATACGCTGCGCCAAAAACTGGTCCACCCCAAGGATCGGGTCCCCCGACACAAACAGAGTAACATAGTGTACGCTGTTAAGTGCCAGGAGGATTGCCAGGATTTATACATCGGGGAAACCAAACAACCTCTAGCGAAGCGGATGGCACAACACAGAAGAGCTACCTCATCAGGCCAGGACTCTGCAGTTTATTTACACCTACAGGCCAGTGGACACTCTTTCAACGATGAGGATGTACACATCCTGGACAGGGAGGAACGCTGGTTTGAGGGCGGAGTCAAGGAGGCCATTTACGTGAAAAGGGAAAGACCATCTCTGAATTGAGGAGGGGGCCTAAGGGTACATCTTTCGCCATCTTACAATGCTGTGATTGCAGCCATTCCCCAACTCTCTGTGAATGGTACTCATGGCCATTGATCAGTGTTCTTTGATCAGTAGGTTTTGGTCAGTGATTGTTGATCAATGGTCATGGGAATTTGCATAATTATGATTAAGGAACTGACCTCACACCCCATTGTTCCTTCAGTGGGCTGGTTTCAGTCATTATGCAAATGTACTGTTTATAAGGTTTGGGGAAACCTGCAGTCAGCTGAGACTGAAGAAGTCACTTGGATGAGTGACGAAACGTTTCTCCCACAAAACGCTACGTCCAGATGAACAGATTCAACTTTTGGAGACACAGAAGTATAAATAAAAAACGCAGACAGAGATGAGACGCAGATCCTGTGTTTCATGGCTGCCCTCGGAAGCGAAAGAACTGCAGTGTTTGTGTTTTCTAAACTCAGGAGTCTTGGCTAAAGAAAGAAAGGCAGGGTGATTTAAAGAAATCCCCTGTCATTTAAATTGGTCCTTCGAGCCTAGCGATGGAAACAACAGACACGTTTCTGTGACTCCAATAAGGTCTGACTTCTGCATCCTGACGTCGTGGGTAAACCAGCACCGAAGTCTGTTGACAGCCCTCTCCAGGTAGAGGTGAGAGTCCTGGGCGTAAATTCGCATCCAGGCCGGTCGTGGTCCACGACGCTGGGATCCAGATGACCTGAACAACCAGCAAAAGACAGCTGAGGGTGAGAAAACACTGTTTGGTCTTAAACCGCCGGAAGGGTTTAGAAGAATGCGCAAAATAGGTTGGAAGTAGCCGGAATTACTTCGAAAAAACACGTGAAATAGGTTGAGTTCGCCGGAAGGAACTAAGTTTAGGTTGGTTTTAGAAGTAGCCGTCAAATACTTCGTGACAAATAAGGTTTAAGTTCGCCACAAGGAACTGTGTTTAGAGTGGTTTTAGAAGTGACCGTGAATTACTTCATGACAAATTAGCGCGCAAATGTCTATCTGTGTGTATTTAAAGAAATCCCCTGTCAGGGACAAACTGCCCCAAAATAGGTGTGCTGAGCTTAAAGCATCATACTAAAAAAAAGACTTGAGGCTTTAATTGCAACAAAGTATTGAGCAAAGGCTGTGAATATATGTGTACATGTTTTATTTTATTTATTTTGAGTAAATTTACAAGAATTTCAAGCAAACTTTTTTCACTTTGTTATTATGAAATTTTGAGGTTAAAGAAAATAATTTAATCTATTTTAAAATAAAGCTGTAACATGACAAAGTGGAACAAGTGAAGCTCCCTCCACATGCACTGTACTACACTACAACAAGCCACATCCAGCCATTTTCCTCTACAATAGATAAATAATACCTGCTTTATTGTCATTTACAATATACACAGGTTAGCGCACATCCTAACAAAATTTCATCATCTGATTAATAAGATATGTATAAACAAACCCAAATCTAAAAGTATAAAATACAAAAAAAATATACTAACTGTACTGTACTGGACATAAATACACAACAATATAGCAAAAACAACAAAAGTGTACATCACCATTCCAAAAATATTGCACTGCCTAAATGTTCAGTCATTTAAACAGTCCAGGAGCAGTAAATGTGCACTCAGTATATTTGGATGAGAGGGTAAGCTGGCTTTTCTGGTCCTCATGCTTCTTTCTAGGAGCAGGGAGAACAGTGTGTGGTGGGGCTGGGCGGACTCTGATGTTGTGGGCTCTGCTGAGACAGTGTTTGGTCCTCACCACTCTCTGTAGTGATATCTCGAAAGACTGGAACTTCCAAACCAGAGAGAGATTCAGCAGATCATCTCTATGTTGCCAAAGGAGAGAGTGGTGAGGGTCTGAGGAGAAGGTGTGCAGGAAGTACAGATGCTGCTGAGCCCATTTAACCATTGATGATGTGTTTACTGACCCATACAGACTATCAGTTATCTGCACCACCAGGAAAATGCTGCTGACTACCTCCACAGCTCTGCTGTCAGTGGCAAGGGGTGAAACACTTCAGGACTATGTCTGAAGTTGATTATCATCTGTCTGATCTCCGTGATTTTCAGAATTAGATTTTCATCATTCCTCCAATCATTAACCACCTGTCTATAGGATAACTGTTGTCTCTAATGGCCCGTCCCCATCCTTGGTGATGTGATTTGAAGCAGATGAGGTCTGTTGGTGAGGAATCCTAGCAGCCAGTTAGAAATGGGGATGCTGATACCCAGGAGACTCAGATTTCTCAACAGCTACTGAGGGATTATTATACTTACTACTAAACTCAAGTCCAAAAAATAAATTTGTGCATAAGCGTTCTCCTCCAGAAATGCCAAACTCAGGTGAAGAGCAGAGGAAATTGTGTCCTCTGTGGAGCATTTTGGCCAGTAAAGCTCAGTCAGATTAGGTGCAGGCTAAAGACTGGCTTTTATTGCAGGGGTGTTGTTTGTTGCTGCAAATCAACAGAAAACTATGTTCATTTCATTGAGAATGTTGTCACAGAATGGAAGAGCAGCCCTATAATCTGTTACCCTGCACATGTGTCTGGTGTTACTGTGGTCACAGTAGACATTTTGAATCCTACCAGCATGGGTACGCTTTGCTGTTCTCGTCGCATGGTTGAGCTTAGCTCTCACCTTTCTGAGCCTCAACACTCTGATTTATGTTTGCATTAGGTGAATGTAAACAGCTGTGATGATAATCGTGGTAAATGGGTCTGCATGTCACAGTCAGCAGCTCTATGTCAGGAAAACACTGACATAGGACCACTGCTTCGTTGTTACATCATGTGTTGTTGGTATACATGCATAAACCAACACCACAGGATTTCACACTAAGAAGCTTGGCTCCTATCCAGCCAAAACTTTGTTATCCCTGCAAGCTATCGGCATCAGAAACAGCCACGTTCCGCAAAGTTTGTTGCGGGATCATCGGACAGAAGTCTCTCACCCCCCCATTTTATCATTCGATCTATAGATATATAGATAGATCTTAGATAGTCTAGTTTATTTTCTAGAGAGTGGACTTAAACGAGCAAATTAATGGAAGTGGTGTTCTGCACATAGTAGTCTCTAGCTTAGCTGTTAACCTCCCCTGACAGTTCCTCTTACACTTCCTGTCACCTCCATCTCATCCTGTGTCCTCTGTCTGGGAAAGGAACTACTCTGAAAACACATCAGGTCTCAGTGGGTGAAAATCCTGCAGGATATTTACACTGACACGATGTGTTGGGAATGAAAGGACGCCACATTGTTTGGTGGAAATGTCGCTGTCAGTAGTGAAACTGATCCTAGCCAAAGCAGCTAAAACTGATTAATGCCCCCTCTGCTAATTAACTGACCACATCAATATCCCAGAAGTGTAACTTGATGAATCAGTGCTTCTTTGATATTGTTGAGCAGTGCATGGAAAGAAGGTTACAAATGTACAGGCAGAAAGGTTAATTAATGATGACACAGGACCAGTTTTGGTCAAGTTACTTGAAAAAAGTAATCAGTAACTAATTACTGATTACTTCCCCCCAAAAGTAATCCTGTTACTTTACTGATTACTTATTTTCAAAAGTAATTAATTACTTAGTTACTTTTTAAAAACATGATTTACAACCTGAATAGGTGATAAAGCGATAGATCTTTCAGCCCAATTCTACTTTTTCTGCATAATCCATCATACAAAATGTAATCAAATGGAAACGTCTCTTTTTAAAACTTGTTTTATTAGTTTTAATCTTTTAACATTATGCATCAAGCAAAAATTAAATTATATGCAACATTCTCTGACTGGAAGAAATTTGTTTAACATTTAAACCTATTTTCTGCACATTCCAGCACATAAAATAAAATTTTTTTTTGTGTTTACACTCACTCTTTCAAATAAATGCAGGTGAAACACAGCAGAAAATAAATAAAATCAAAGACTCAGCGGTCCTGTTGCTCTATTTTCACCTGTATAGCAGGCAGATGTTTGCCCTGGTGCAGGTGTGCCGCACCGGTCAGTGGAAGAATCCGCGAGTTTGTCTGTGAATTTCTCATTCTGTGGTAGCGCACTCGGTGTTTGCTCGGAAGTTAACACTAGAAGTCCCAGAGAGCAGCCATTTGGCTTTTCTACCTTTAAAACCCGCCGTCGAGCCAAATGGCTGGTAGGCTTTTAGCTAATATCCTTAATCACCTGTGAACAGCTGCTTTTGTTATGTAAATAAGGTGGGGCTATGCTGAACCACTTGGAGTGGTTAGTTTCCTGAGCCACAAGGAAACTTGTGTTTCAGTTTGCCTTAGGGAGAAATCAACACACATGGGTGTATTTCCTTTGTTGCTGAGATTTATTGATAAAACAGTACAAAAAAAACAAAACAAAAAAACAACCATTTGTACACATATTTACAAATAACAATAAAAAGTGAGTGAGTACATTTCAACATTTTCAGCAATCACTCACAATCCTGGCACTGCCATGGTATCTGTAGTCTGCATTTACCACATGTGTATCTGTAGCAGTGAACACATCGCACAGTGGCATGATTGTTCTTGCATTTGTGTTTGACCTGACACATGGCTCTTTTTCCAGGGCTAGGTGTGGAGGGTTGTGTCCGAAGCAACTGTTCTTTTCTTGCCTTCTTCCCAGCCATATGAGAGTTAGCCAACTCTCTTGCAAGCTCCACCAGGAAGTCCACCCGTCTTTCCTGCGTCCCGGTGCATGCTTGATACAGCACATGTGCATTCAGTGCTGCCATGTCAATCATGTTATAGAACACGGCAACTGGCCAGCGCCGTGTTCCTCTGCGGACCGTGTACTCCCGCACCATCTGGTCCATCACATCCACGCCACACTTTGTGGTGTTGTAAAGGGTGACAGTGTTTGGCTTCCTTTTGGTGATGTTATCAGTCTGAACCACGCTGTGCATGCTGCTAAGAATATAGACTGTCTTCTTCCGTTTGGCTGCATACGCCGTCAGCGTGGCAGCAGAGGTTGAAAACACCTAAGAAATAAGATAAATTGTTATTTCCATAGCACTTTTACACACAATGAAACACATAAACATAGAACCACAAAAGACCTGCAGCCTACCTGAGTGGTGAATTCATTGCGATCTCTGTATCTAGCGGATTGAGGAATTTCCCAGCGAATCTTGTTGACTGTGCCGAGGATGGTGGTTTTCCATCTAAGAAGTTTTTGCGCAAGTGAAAGCGATGTGAAGAAATTGTCCGTGGTAACATTTCTGCCCTTGTCTAGGAATGGTTCCATCAGCCTCATCACTACATTTTCAGACAGTCTCTGCCCACTGGGACGATTGGGGTCCTTGCCAAGATATGGGAGGACATTGCAAATGTACTTGGATTTTAGGTCGCAGGCCACCCAAAACTTGATCCCAAACTTGTCAGGTTTACTTGCAATATACTGCAGGAAACAGCACCGAGTCTTTGATGGGAAGAGCTGTTCATCAACGGTGATATGTAGACCAGGGTTGTAGCACGCGATGCAGTTGGTGACAAATGATCCCCACACACTGGAAATTGCAGCGAACTTATCAGTCTTTGCTCGATCACTGCGGGTGGACCTGTCATCAAAGCGTAGGTGTTGCATGATGTCTTGGAAGCGGTTACGCGGCATAGTTCCAATGATCTGTGGGTTTGCTGACCAGCAGTCACGTAGTGATGGAACCCTAGTAACTCCCCGCAAGATGACAATTGAAATAAATGCCATTAGTTCAGGGGTTTTTTTCGCTGTAAAAATAAGTTTTCTTCCCACGCAGTGAACAGCGGACACTAATGTTTATGTCACTTTTTATGGAATCAAACTCAAAGTAAGGTCAGTACTTCCATGCTTTAAACGCTGCACGCTCATACTCTCTCCGCACTCGATATATTATCCATTGTTCATCTGCAGACAGCTGTTGTCACGAACATCGCACTCGCTTACGTCACTGTCATGAGACACTCTCGCAAAAAATCACGGTTTCAGTAATGCAGTAACGCAGCGTTCTTACGGGAAAGTAACGGTAATCTAATGACCTTTTTTGCAATAGTAATCCCTTACCCTACTCGTTACTTGAAAAAAGTAATCGGATTACAGTAACGCATTACTTGCGTTACTGCCCATCTCTGCACAGGACAATGTATTAAAAGAAGAGATCACTTAAATGGAACCTGTGGAACAAAGTGAGCTAAAAGCCCAAAGTTGGACTCCATCACTCTGTCAGCTGGAGTCACCTCGCCTGAAACTAATAGCTGTTAATAAGACCAACATCATATCAACAGTCAAACATGGTGGTGTGAAGCTTTAGGACTGCTCTGCTGCTTCAGCATCTGGACAACTTGCTGTGGTTAATGGGACCATATATTTTGCTCTCTGCCAAAAAGGAGAATAAGTAAGTCAGGAAGTTAGTGGGGGGTCAGAATTTTGGGTCATTGTGCAGTTCATTGTAGACTTTAAGTACTTCCCAGTGCTCAGAGGGCAACTGGAATGCATGAATACACATATACATGTAGTATATGTTTACATGTAGTTAAATGTTTTTATATTTTTAAGTCAGATATTCAAAGATCTGTTTTAACTGCAAGCCTTACCTGTGTCCTCCACATATTCTAAGTTTCAAAAGGCTTGTTTCTTATTACAACAAGATATACAACAAGCCCAACTCCTGAAAAACAACGCTACACCATCATAACCCCTCCAGCAACTGTCATTGGCACTTTGTGGCTGAGTTGCTGTCATTCCCAATCGTTTCAACTTTGTTATAAAACCCCTAACAGGAAATTTCACAATCGATTAACTGACTTGAACACGTGAATTCACTGATTAGGATGGTCGAGTGAATACTTTTGGGAATATACTGTATGCCACACAGATATAATATTAATGCATTATAAAGTTTGATAGCATGTGATATAGAAAATTTCTCGTATCTGCCACTGCTGCAGTGGAGCTGAATCAATCTGTTAGAGAAGGGGCTCTGTTGCCTGTCCATCCATATGAGATAACAGTTTGCTTAGTGACCTCCTCTCCTCTTCACCATCTGAGCATCAAGAAAACAAGATTTATACACAAAAATCAAACAAAACACACCACAGGCTGGAAAGAAAAGCTGCGTAAAGTAACAAAGCGACTAATTTATCTGTAATTAAGAATGGTGGAGTCAGTGAAAAATAAAGAGAAAAACATAACAGAAAATACAAACGCTGCTGCAACAAGCTGCCACTCCGCATGGCTCTGTGGTTACTATGGAAACTGAGCGCCCATGCGTTCAGTTTATATTTGAAAGGAAAATTCTCAGATACATTTAACAGCATTTTAATACAGTGAAGTCACAATGACAACAGCTTTCTATTGATAGTTTCATTTAAGTTGGTTACATGAATCTGGATTCATTTGAAAAAGATTCTACATATCCTTTCATAAAATAGCAAACTATGCAAAATAAACACAGTTTATTATGTTCAAGAAATTAGATAAAGTTCCATCTCAGGCTATATGTTCACCTAGATATCTCGATAGATTTCGATTAAACATAATCGATTTCATTAGCCATTTGTGTTGCCATGGCAGATTTCAGATGTTTTCAGATATCTCCTCTGTTTTAGGGACCGCAGATCTACATGTCATGCTTACTTCACATGCATTGTCAAAGAGGTCTTAAAAACTCTGTTGTCCGTGTCGTCTTTGTTTTACTCGAAGGCTCTGGCTCCATTCTTGTTTTGATCATAATTCAAAACATTATAAAGGCTGATATATGCAGTTATTGCAGCTGCTAACTTTGAACCGGGGGGGGGCAGCCAGTTCACATTGCAGTGGCAGGGGATGCTGGTTGGCACAGCTGGTAGACACCAGCTAATTATGACTCTATATTTTATGCAGTATTGTGCTGGACTGGTGTGTGTGTGTTTGTGTGTGTGTGTGTGTGGCAGCAGGAGAGAAGATGACAGCTGGAGATGTGTGGGCAGAAGTACAAACATTGTGTCAAATTAGCAATAAAGAGTTATCCTGAGCATTAGTGCCCAACAGAGACGGCCAACCCATGTATCCAGCACAAACACCGGGGTAGGTGGTGGCAGAATTGGCCTCCATGCATCAAGAGCAGGAGGCAGTGCAGAGAAAACGGCTTCAGGCCTTTCGGGCCAAAGTCGAGAGGCACAAGTGCTGGAAAACCTGCTGGCTCTGTGTGGTTCCACGGTTCAGCCGCCGTCATGTCCCCCTACCATCACACACTCATCAGATGGGAGACTCTGACCACCTACATTTCTTTTTGGATACGTTTGAGGCCACAGTGGTGGCAAGTAAGTGGCCAGAAACTGAGTGGCCATTCCAGCTGCTACCCTTTGGTCCGAGGAGGTGCAGACGGTGGTGTCGCATGGGGCAACTTCACACACATCTTAAGGAGACACACACCCTCTTCCACTTTTAAGATTAGGCTTAAAACTTTTTTATTAAAGCATATAGTTATGGCTGGAGTTCAAATAAGCCATTCCTCTGCAGATGATCTGTTAGCTGTTTGACAACTACTCTTTCAAGGATGTTTGATATGAAAGGAAGGTTGGAGATTGGCCTATAATTAGCTAAGACAGCTGGATCTAGAGATGCTTTTTAAGTAAAGGTTTAACTACAGCCAGCTTGAAGGCCTGTGGTACATAGCTGATTATTAGAGATAGGTTGATCATATTTAAGATTGAAGCATTAATTAATGGCAGGACTTCTTTGAGCAGTTTTGTAGGAATGGGGTCTAAAAGACACGTTGATGGTTTGGAGGAAGTAATTATTGAAGTTAACTCAGAAAGATCAATTGGAGAAAAAGAGTCTAACTTAACATCAATGGTACTGAAAGTAGCTGTAGATAATATTACATCTGTGGGATGATTATTGGTAATTTTTTCTCTAATGGTTAAAATGTTATTTGTGAAGAACATAAAACAACATACAGAGCAGGCTGTGATCCTGAGAAAGGCATTTGACTCGGTTAGTTGGCAGTACCTATACAGAGTACTGCATAAATTTGGTTTTAATGAGCTGGTGATAAACAGTGTAAAGGCATTATATGACAATCCAACTGCAAGGCTGAAAATAATGGTCACATAACTCGACATCGAGAGAGGAGTGAGACAAGGCTGTGCTTGGTCTCCTCTTGCTATATTCTTGGAGCTGCTAGTTCAACACATGAGGCAAAACAGAAAAATCACAAGTATTACAATTAGCGATGCAGAACACAAAATAGCATGTTATGCTGATGATGTACTTTTATACTCCTGCCGATCCTTGCCAGAGGTAATAAACTGTCTTAAAAACTTTGGCCCGATAACAGGATACAAACTGAACCTAAGTAAAACTGAAACCCTTCCCTATAATTATAGTCTATCCAAAAAACTCAAACAGGCATACCCACTAAATTAATTAAATACCTGGGGGGGGTAAAACTTACTAAAGATACTAATAAAGATCCTAATAACACTATTTGATAAAAACTACAACAATTTATATCAAAGAGTCAAAGATGATCTTGCAAAATGGAATCACATCTCTTGTTTGAGAATAAGCTCTAGAATTGAAACCACCAAAATGAACATTTTACTAAGATTTCTATATTTGTTTCAAACCATCGCACTCTGGATTAAAGAAAAAGATTTCATTGAATGAGATAAAATGAGTTCTAGATTTATATGGCAAGAGAAACGACCCAGGATACGATATAAAGCATTACAACTGCCCAAAGAGAATGGTGACTGGGGCCTACCATGTTTAAAAAAGTACTACAATTTAGCAATGATTAGTGCTGCACTGGTGTGCTCCATGATGTGCAGCAGCATGGAAGGAAATTGAATGCAAAACAATAACCAATATGCATATACAGGCAGTGCTGGCAGATACAAATCTACATGACTTCATGGTTAAAATAAGAAATCCACAGGTAAAAGCCACAGTAGAGATTCAATTCAATTCAATTCAATTCAATTCAATTTTATTTATATAGCGCCAAATCACAACAAAAGTCGCCTCAAGGCGCTTTATATTGTACAATAGATCGCACAATAATAAATACAGAGAAAAACCCAACAATCATATGACCCCCTATGAGCAAGCACTTTGGCGACAGTGGGAAGGAAAAACTCCCTTTTAACAGGAAGAAACCTCCGGCAGAACCAGGCTCAGGGAGGGGCGGCCATCTGCTGCGACCGGTTGGGGTGAGAGAAGGAAAACAGGATAAAGACATGCTGTGGAAGAGAGACAGAAATTAATAACAGATATGATTCGATGCAGAGAGGTCTATTAACACATAGTGAGTGGCTGGAAAGGAAAAACTCAATGCATCATGGGAATCCCCCGGCAGCCTACGTCTATTGCAGCATAACTAAGGGAGGATTCAGGGTCACCTGGTCCAGCCCTAACTATATGCTTTAGCAAAAAGGAAAGTTTTAAGCCTAATCTTGAAAGTAGAGATAGTGTCTGTCTCCTGAATCCAAACTGGAAGCTGGTTCCACAGAAGAGGGGCCTGAAAACTGAAGGCTCTGCCTCCCATTCTACTTTTAAATACTCTAGGAACAACAAGTAGGCCTGCAGAGCGAGAGCGAAGTGCTCTAATAGGGTGATATGGTACCACAAGGTCATTAAGATAAGATGGGGCCTGATTATTTAAGACCTTGTATGTGAGGAGCAGGATTTTGAATTCAATTCTGGATTTAACAGGAAGCCAATGAAGGGAAGCCAAAACAGGAGAAATATGCTCTCTCTTTCTAGTCCCTGTCAGGACTCTTGCTGCAGCATTTTGGATTAGCTGAAGACTTTTCAGCGAGTTTTTAGGACATCCTGATAATAAAAAATTACAGTAGTCCAGCCTGGAAGTAATGAATGCATGAACTAGTTTTTCAGCATCACTCTGAGACAGGATATTTCTAATTTTAGAGATGTTGTGCAAATGGAAGAAAGCAGTCTTACATATTTGTTTAATATGTGCATTAAAGGACATGTCCTGGTCAAAAATGACTCCAAGGTTCCTCACAGTGTTACTGGAGGCCAAGGTAACGCCATCCAGAGTAAGAATCTGGTTAGATACCATATTTCTAAGATTTTCAGGGCCGAGTACAATAACCTCAGTTTTATCTGAATTAAGAAGCAGAAAGTTAGCGGCCGTCCAGGTCTTTATGTCTTTAAGACATTCCTGCAGTTTAACTAATTGGTGTGTGTTACCTGGCTTCATGGATAGATAGAGCTGCGTGTCATCTGCATAGCAGTGAAAATTTATGCTATGTCTTGTAATGATGCTGCCTAAGGGAAGCACGTATAATGTAAATAGAATTGGTCCTAGCACTGAACCCTGTGGAACACCATAATTGACCTTAGTGTGTGAAGAGGACTCTCCATTTACTTGAACAAATTGGAGTCTATTAGATAGATATGATACAAACCACTGCAGTGCAGTACCTGTAATACCTACAGCATGTTCTAATCGCTCTAATAGGATATTATGATCAACAGTATCGAACGCAGCACTGAGGAGGTCTAGCAGGACAAGCACAGAGATGAGTCCACTGTCAGAGGCCATAAGAAGATCATTTGTAACCTTCACTAAAGCTGTTTCTGTGCTGTGATGAGCTCTGAAACCTGACTGAAACGCTTCAAATAAGCCATTCCTCTGCAGATGATCTGTTAGCTGTTTGACAACTACTCTTTCAAGGATGTTTGATATGAAAGGAAGGTTGGAGATTGGCCTATAATTAGCTAAGACAGCTGGGTCTAGAGATGCTTTTTAAGTAAAGGTTTAACTACAGCCACCTTGAAGGCCTGTGGTACATAGCCGATTATTAGAGATAGGTTGATCATACTTAAGATCGAAGAATTAATTAATGGCAGGACTTCTTTGAGCAGTTTTGTAGGAATGGGGTCTAAAAGACACGTTGATGGTTTGGAGGAATTAATTATTGAAGTTAACTCAGAAAGATCAATTGGAGAAAAAGAGTCTAACTTAACATCGATGGTATTAAAAGTAGCTGTAGATAATATTACATCTGTGGGATGATTATTGGTAATTTTTTCTCTAATGATAAAAATTTTATTTGTGAAGAAGTTCATGAAGTCATTACTAGTTAACGTTAAAGGGATTGTTGGCTCAATAGAGCTCTGACTGTTTGTCAGCCTGGCTACAGTGCTGAAGATAAACCTGGGGTTGTTCTTATTTTCTTCAATCAGTGACGAATAGTAAGATGTTCTGGCTTTGCGGAGGGCTTTCTTATAAAGCAACAAACTATTTCTCCAGGCTAAATGATGATCCTCTAAATTTGTGACACGCCATTTCCTCTCCAGCTTACGAGTTATCTGCTTTAGGCTACGTGTTTGAGAATTATACCACGGAGTCAGGGACTTTGGATTTGAGGCCTTAGTTTTCACAGGAGCTACAGTATCCAGAGTCGTACGTAGTGAGGAGGTAAAATTATTAACAAGATAATCGACCTCTGTTGGAGTAGCGTTCAGATAGCTGCTCTGCTCTATGTTGGTACAGGGCATTGAAGATGATAACAGTGGGTGGATTATATTCTTAAACTTAGTTACAGCACTTTCAGAAAGACATCTACTGTGATAAAGTCTACTCTCCACTGCTGTGTAATCAATTATTGTAAATGTAAATGTTATCAGGAAATGATCAGACAGCAGAGGGTTTTCAGGAAACACTGTTAAATGTTCAGTTTCTATGCCATATGTTAAAACAAGATCTAGAGTGTGATTAAAGTGGTGGGTGGGTTCTTTTACATTTTGAGAGAAGCCAATTGAGTCTAATAACAGATTAAATGCCATGTTGAGGCTGTCATTTTTAGCATCTACATGGATGTTAAAATCACCCACAATAATTATTTTATCTGAGCTGAGCACTAAATCAGATAAAAAGTCTGAGAAATCAGAGAGAAACTCTGTGTAAGGCCCAGGTGGACGATAGATAATAACAAGTCAGACTGGTTTCTGAGTTTTACAGCTGGGGTGGACGAGGCTAAGCATCAGGCTTTCAAATGAATTAAAAGTCTGTCTTGGTCTTTGGTTGATTAATAGGCTGGTGTGAAAAATTGCTGCCACACCGCCCCTCGGCCTGTGCTTCGAGGTTTCTGGTAGTTAGAATGACTCGGGGTGTTGATTCATTTAAACTAACATAATCATCCTGCTGCAACCAGGTTTCTGTAAGGCAGAGTAAATCGATTTGTTGATCAATTATTAAGTCATGTACTAACAGAGACTTGGAGGAGAGAGACCTAATATTTAATAATCCACATTTCACTGTTTTACTCTTTGGTTCAGATGTGGATACTGTATTGTTCTTTCTTTGTGATTTTTTTATGTTTAAGTTGTTTGTTGCTGGTTTTTAGTTTGTTTTTTGTCTGTTTGGGAGCTGACACAGTCTCTATGGAGATGGGTTTTTGGGGGGGTAGCAGGAGGAGAGAAGCTGCAGAGAGGCATGTAAGACTGCAACTCTGCTTCCTGGTCCCAACTCTGGATAGTCATATTTTGGGGAGTTTAATAAATTGGTCCATATTTCTAGAAATGAGAGCTGCTCCATCCAAAGTGGGATGGATACCGTCTCTCCTAACAAGACCAGGTTTCCTCCAGAAGGTTTGCCAATTATCTATGAAGCCCACATCGTTTCTGGGACACCACTCAGACAGCCAGCAATTTAAGGAGAACATGCGGCTAAACATGTCACTCCTGGTCTGATTTGGAAAGGATTTGGAAAGGATTTGGAAAATGGTGATAAAAGAAAATAAGCTGGCGGTCACAGAAGAAGAATGGCCAGACATTTGTTCATTTTATTGGAAAAGCACTGAATCACATTTAGTGCTTTAGTGGAGCTCTGCTGTAAAAGTCTTACCTGTGTTTTTATTGGCCAGCTCTAAAGGCGCACTCTGATGATGGAGGCTCTGAATGGCTACGAAGCAGCACACCACTACCATATATTTTGGGACTGTAAGAATATTAAAAATTACTGGAGAGATGTTCACAAAGTGATGCAAAACATCTATAGCACATAGTTACCCTTCAAATCCATATGTGTAGGATACACACCCTCAGACATAAAGGGTATAAATAAATACTTGGTGTGCTGCTGGCTGCAAGTAAAAAGGCGACTGAACGCAGGATCCACCAACATCAAGCAGCCGGACTGAAGTAACTCTGGAGATTTATAAGATGGAAAAAATGAAGTTTTTAGTGAATTTAGAGTATGAGACATGTATGAAACACTGGGGACAATGGCTCTGCTGTGTGGGTTCTATAAGGATATTACTGCCATCCACCATTGAAGGAGTGGCTTTACGTTGCAAAGTAACGTGTGCTAATGATGTTTATATCCTCATCTGCTACTGAAGCTGTTGGTACTCGAACGTCCTCTCTCTGGATGTATACAGTATCAAACTACATCTGTATGTACATATGTTTTGTTTCTGTTTCACACTCTTGTGAAGGAAAAAGTTTTTCTTCACTTGAAGTGACTTGAAGGAGCCTTCCCAGCTTTGACAAAAGTCCAGCTGGGATAACCACATTTACTCAGGGCCTTCTTGATGTGCTGTTCTTCTGCCTCCCTGGCCACTGTGTCTGTGGGGATGGTGTTCACTCTGTGTTGTAGCGTCCTGATGACACCCACTTTATGTTCCAGTGGATGATGAGAGTCAAACCTTAAATATTGATCTGTATGCGAAGGTTTACCACAATATTTTACTACAGAGAGTAGAACACACTTTGGTATTAAAGAAACTCTGCTGCAGTGGTGTGTATCATATCTGATAGAGTCCAGTGTGGTTGTGTGTACAGTAAATGGGGAGTCTTTTTCCACAGTGTGTAGTACTGTTTACATTATACATGCTTCCCTTATGCAGTATCATAACAATTTCATTGCTATGTAGATGATACCCAGATTGATTGATTTATAAATCAATGAAGCCAGATAATACCGATCAGCTAGCTAAATCTTGACATCTAATTTCATTCTAAATTCAGACGAAACTGAGGTTATTGTCCTCTAACCTGAAAATCTTGGAAACAATAGTGTCCAATCAGATTCTTACGTTTGATGTCATTACCTTGGTTTCCAGCGATAACACTGATTAACCCGGGAGTCATTTTTGACTAGGACAGGTCCTTCAGTGTGCACAGTGAGTAAATACTAGGCTACTTTCTTAGTGGGCTTCCCATGATGCAGAGTGTTTTTCCTTCATCTGTTTTCCATGTGTTTATACACCACTGCTGTGTTTGACTCTCAGTCATTTTCGCATTCTGTCTCTTTGTCCCACAGTTTGCCTCGTTTCCTCATCTTTGCCCTCTCCCCAAATGGTCACAGTTAGTTGCTGCTCCCCCCTGAGTCTGATTTTGTCAGAGAGGTCTTCCTGTTAAAAGAGAGGTTTTTGCTTCCCACTGTTGCCAAATGATTGCTCACAAGGGCTTGTCTGACTTTAATATTGGTGAGTCTCAAAAATATAAAGTGCCATGAGCCAACTGTTGTCGTGAAAGCTGCTATATATTGCATTAATTTTCTCCTAAAAATTTAGCTGTGATGGGTTAGGGTTTGGGCTAACAGGCTAACAGCTTATTCAGTTCAGGGATATTAACCCTTTAAGACCTACCATAGAACCAAGTCCGCCAGAGCTCACTTTATATTTTTACATGCTGTAGTGCCATTTTTGGGAGCATTTCAAGCTGCTACACATCAATACAACTGTTATAGCGCAAATTATAATAATATGTATGCATTAAGTCCATAGTAACTACATAAATTGCAAAAAAGTGCAATATACTACAAAAAAATTGAAAATTGTTTTTGGGTTTTTTATATATATTTCTACTTAGAGAAATTTAAGAGGTTTATCCCTCAAAACTTTAAATACAAAAAAGCTGCAAAAAATAGTTGACAACAACAGGAAATTTATTTTGAGTGTCTTCATAGTTTTATTTTTGAGATACACCAATTTTTATATACTGCAGAAAAAACAAAAAACAATCCTGTTACGGTCCTGAGTCTGTGGACTCAGTGTTTTTCTGTTTGTATTAGTTTTCCTTGATTTCATGATGTGTTTTGATTTCTGTCGCTAGTATCCCTAGTTCCTTGGCATGTCTTGTGTTCTAGTTCTTAGGTTGTGGTTCTGTGTTACTTCTGTTCAGTTTCCTGTTTTACTTTGAAAGTCTGTGTACTATGTCAATGTGTTGAGTTTTGCCTCCCCTTGTCTTGTCATGTCTGATGAGTCCCAGCCGTGCTCTCCTCCTGTTTCACATTCCCTAATTACCTCAGTATGTATTTAAGCCCTGTGTTTTTCCCTGCCAGTTGTTGCGTCCTCCATGTTTGTTGTGTGTGTATTCATTGTCGTCTACCTTCAGCATCTCCAGTCTAGTTAGTTTAAGTTGTTGTTTATGTTTTGCCAAGCGTGACTCACCAGCAAATAAAGCTGCCGTTTAAGTCAATGCTTTGTCTCCGAGTCCTGCACGTGGGTCTAGCCACTGACAGCCACACAACTCATCGTGACAAATCCTATATTGCAAATTTGCAAAGAAAACAGCATGTGCATAAAATAAACTATTTAAAGCAGTGCAATTTGAGTTCTAAACATCCCAGAAAGTATTCAGAAAAGCATGAAGTCAAACATGACTTTTAAAAACACCAGTATAGGCTTATAATGTCTAGAAGTAAAAAACTACATTTTCCGCGAAAATGACGTCACTTCTGGTTTGGGGACAGTAATGGCGGACATGCGATAGTTCGCGCTGACGTCTATTCCAACCTAGGAAGTGTTACGAACAGCTGATCGGATGGACAAACCGTGTTTCTGGAATATTATGTTTTTGTTGCTGCAAGTGGTTTTTATGCAATTTTTGCAAAGCTATATGTGGAAGGAAACCGTGACCTAGGACAAGCTGATGGCATAAGATGTAAGTACAACTCCTCCGGTTTCATATGCAAAAAATTTTATTGCACTAGGCTTATGTGGTTCCGGTTCTACAGGGATTTAAAAATAGTTACGCAAAACGGAGCGTGCCCGCTATGACCGGTGTTCCAGATCAACTGGTGTTGGTCGAACAGATGTGTGGCAGTCTTGCGTTTCAGGAGCTGCTACCGACAAACCAGCAAAAAAAACGCCAAATGTGTCATCTGTGACACTTGTGAGGTTATCTCAAACACACTCCGTCAGTCTTGATGCCGTTGAACAACAAAATGTTTAAAAATGACGTGAGTTTACCTGGTGATATCCTCATGCGCGACGCGATCGCGAAAACGGCAAACAATTAACACCACGCCGGTGTTGTTCACAGGACAGCAAGAGTAAACGATCGGGAGACTCTTGTCGTCGTTATCATCCCCCTCGCACGTTTTATTTCTCCGGTTTCAGCGTTTTTGCTTCACAACTAAAGCGTGCAGTTTACTTTGTGTGCACTAAAATGGACTCGAGTCAACCAGCGCCACCTCTGGCCAAGTGCCACAGCCTACAGCCAGATCAACTTGTGACACACATCTGCAGCACGTTTGAATTCGTTTCATGCACAACACATTTGTACCTTTCAATTGTGTCTGTTTGTGCGTCATGCAAATAAACCTTTGAAAAGAATGAAATGATATCATATATTTATTGTGGCCTACATTTGTACAAAATTCCAAATTATATACATAAAGTCATAGAAATCAACACTCCATAACAATGAAATACGCCTTGGACAAATATGACACATCAATAGTTCATTGGTGTTGTCACATCACATCCTGTGAGCATCTTCTGTCTGTGTCTTTTCTCTGGAAATGAATATTTCCAGCCAATATAGGCAATCCATCAACATGGCTGGAGAGTTGGTAGTTATATACAGTCTGTATAAGTGTGGTTAATCCAATAAACATTTGTAAGGAGATGGCAGTTACTGTGAATGTACAGCAGGTGATTAGTAATAAACAGTCAGACAATGACCCTGACAATCTCATTCAATCTTGCAGATTTAATGCACCTTCTGCGGAAAGTGGTACCACACAGTGTGTGTGGACTTGCCCTGTGCAGAAGACGACTACAAATGTTGTGGGTGCTAAATAAACAGAAAAAATTGATCCGTGTTGTCTTTGCTTACTGATTGTTTTTAGTGTTGACAATCCACATTGCTGGGATTGCATCTTTCAACATGTTTGTGGGTAGTTTTGGATGCACCAGGGGTAAGTGCAGCCACTCAGCCTCTACTCAATGTGATCATAGCAGCAGGTGCAGATGTGTCACAAGTTACAGTTTTTTCTGAATGCTTAAACCCTAACTGTGATTCTTATAGCACAATTTCTAAAACTATTAATACTTATAGCAAAACCACTCACTGAGTTTGCAAAACTAAAAGCACAAACACTGCTTTGCACTCAGTTTGCCATTTTGTAACATACACTTTGCAAACCTGTAGCTACAATCCACTGCACAGCACTCTTTTTGCAGAACTGTAAACACAACTCACGGCTTTACACTCAATTTCCAAATGATCAGCACACTCCTAGCAAAATTATACACATTTAAGGCCATTATTTACACTATTTTGCCAACTGTCTGGCACACTGTCACATGTGAAAACTTTTTTAGATAGTTAGTTCACTTTGCAATCAGCCTAAGCACTATAATACAGGTAAGCTCTGTGTGTGGAGTACAATGGAGGGAGCAGGAAGAGTGAGAAGTAGAGGAGGCCGAGGAAGAGGATGTGGAGGTGAAGAAGTAGGATGAAGAGGACAACAAGGACAAGGAGGAGCAAGAGGAGGACGAGGAGGGGGGAGAGGAAGACGGGGAGGGGGGAGAAGAAGGGTAAGAAGAGTAAGAAATAGAATTGCTGATGACATCAGAGCTACAACAGTGAACCATGTAATCAACCATGGAGTGACCCTGAGGGAAGCTGGCCAACAGGTTCAGCCTAACTCGAGCCGCTACACTGTAGCAAGCATCATAAGGACATTTTGAAATGAGAGTCGGTTAGTACAGTCACTTTGCACTAAGATTTGTAGCACTGCCATGCTAATGAGAAACACAACAATACCATAGATGTAAAAATACTGAAATTGTTACTTTACAGAATTGCTAGATGACCAGATGCTGGGAGCAGAGGAAGAATGTTCACTGCAGACCAAGAAACCCATATAGTCAATATGGCGATTGCAAATAATCCTATACTTGGAAATAAACACTTGTGTTTGTTTTGATGTGTGTGAATAAACACCAGTACTTGAAGTTTGGATCCCTCTATGCTTACGGATCTATGACAAAAGTATGAGCTCAAACTGACATAGCCTACCTTGTGCACAGAGAAAGCAAAAGCCAGATGTGTTTTTTATTCATACCATCAGTGTGTAGTTGGTGTATTGTGTGCTTATTAATATGATGGCTTGTGTTAACTGTTGGATACGAAAATACCATTTTTACAAAGGTGTGGAAATCCACTCAGAATTTTCAAGAAACTGCAATATGACAATAGCAACTTTATTTTCGATTAGATAAACATGTAGAACACAGACATACAACAGTTAGACTTTCCATAACTATTTTAGGAACAATTTGGCAAAGGTTTTTTGTTCTTACAAACACATTTCTGGGCAAGTTCTTTTGAACTTGCCCAACCTTCTCAGTTTTTCAATGTTCAGCATTTTCAATTTTGTCCACATGATGGACAGAATGTAACTGTGTGCTTTCTGCAGATGTACTTCTTGCATTTCTCACAAAAGGTGCTTGTTTTAAAACTTAGATTTAAAACAAAAGATTTCTACGTCTCCTCCAGCCTCAAAAACAGATGACAAACCAATCGACACACCCGAGTCACTGACTTTCTTAAATCCACTCACTCTCACTGGCTCTGTTTATTACTAATCACTGTGTATCTGCTGTAAATTCACAGTAACTGCCATCTCCTTACAAATGTTCATTAGATTAACCACACTTATACAGACTGTATATAACTACCAACTCTCCAGCCATGTTGATGGATTGCCTATATTGGCTGGAAATATTCATTTCCAGAGAAAAGACACAGGCAGAAGATGCTTACAGGATGTGATGTGACAACACCATTGAACTATTGATGTGTCATATTTGTCCAAGGCGTATTTCATTGTTATGGAAAAAGAGAATATTAAAATCATGATGACCAATTGGAGTGGTGATTTCTATGACTTTGTGTATATAATTTGGAATTTTGTACAAATGTAGGCCACAATAAATATATGATATCATTTCATTCTTTTCAAAGGTTTATTTGCATGACGCACAAACAGACACAATTGAAAGGTACAAATGTGTTGTGCATGAAACGAATTCAAACGTGCTGCAGATGTGTGTCACAAGTTGATCTGGCTGTAGGCTGTGGCACTTGGCCAGAGGTGGCGCTGGTTGACTCGAATCCATGTTAGTGCACACAAAGTAAACTGCACGCTTTAGTTGTGAAGCAAAAACGCTGAAACCGGAGAAATAAAACGTGCGAGGGGGACGATAACGACGACAAGAGTCTCCCGATCGTTTACTCTTGCTGTCCTGTGAACAACACCGGCGTGGTATTAATTGTTTGCTGTTTTTGCGATCGCGTCGCGCATGAGGATATCACCAGGTAAACTCGCGTCATTTTTAAACTTTTTGTTGTTCAACGGCATCAAGACTGACGGAGTGTGTTTGAGATAACCTCACAAGTGTCACAGATGACACATTTGGCATTTTTTTTGCTGGTTTGTCGGTAGCAGCTCCTGAAACGCAAGACTGCCACACATCTGTTCGACCAACGCCAGTTGATCTGGAACACCGGCTTTAAAGGGTTAAGGGAAGCTGGAACCTATTGTAGTTGTCCCAGGGCAAAAGACATTGCACATCCTGGACAGGTCAACAATACACTGCAGAACTGCATTACAGTCCAACTTGTCTAGGGGTGGAAGATATAAAACCAAATTATATTGACTGTGTCTTTACTGAAAGTGACCGTGTTGGGCAGACATCTCTGGATACAAATGACTAAAAACAAGAATCGGCTTACATCTATACTTAGCTGCTATAACTCCTGAGTGGAGCTTCCATGTTGTCCCACTCTTAGAGGTGGTTGGTGGTCATCTAATTCCTTAACACTGACCGGTACTGCAGCAGTGAGCTCAGCATTTTCATGCTGTTTATTGAAGTTCCCGCTGAGTTTGGAGCTGTGAATGTTAGACCACTACCAGGTGCTCTGTGTTCACTGGGAGTGTTGGTCTCTGCATTGCAGTATAAGCCCAGAGACGCTTACTGGAGGCTTCTCTTTGCTGTTGCAAAGGGAGCAACATTTCATATACAAATAAATATAATATATACAAATATAGTTTTGTTTTTACTGATTCACAAAAATATTCATTATAATCCATTCAAAACAAATCTGTGAAACCTCATAGAAGTACGGGTGTTTTGTTATTTTAACTCAGAAACTGCACGGTGGTCTAAAAAAAACAAACAAACACACACACACACACACACACACACACACACACACACACAACGGAAAAAACCTCAAACAAGCATGAGGGCTTGTGCAGGACTAATGGGAAAGGAAGCATAAAGTAAAGAAGGAAGGAAACTATTTCTTCCAGAGCTGAGAGGGAACGCATTCCGCTGCAAATCGTCAACTTGGCCATGTAGAGTGTGAGAATTTTATCTGATTAAAGGTTTTTGACGTCATCCAAGTGGGCAGATGATGGCTAGATGGAAAATGTCTGAATCAACATCATAATAGGATGATAAGGAAATGGGCAAAATGAGTCTTCTTTGTTGAGGCCAATGCTGAGTTGCTTCTTTGGGGATGTTTACAACACTGATACTAATCACACGTCAGTTATCAAGCTAAACATCCCGCCTCAGTGCCAATGTTTTTCAGCCTCACATGCAACTGCATAATGTCAACTGAGGGTTTTATCTTTCACTGTAAAATCCAAGCACCACGTGCTCTAGACAAATAAATAACTAACTACACAGAAAAATCCATGCACAGTAGCACTTTCATTTAATTCAGGCTATTTGACCTGGTCATCCCATGACAGCTGAAGCAGGCTGCAGTTGCCATATTGGGTCCAAAGAATGAATACAGCTTACCGAGGGGGCAAATCATTATTTTATCCTGTGCTCACTCTGTAAGTTTGCTCACTTAAAAATAAACGAACAACCTCTATTTCTTCATGGTATTCTAATTTTAATAAAGACCAAAAGAACAGACCAAAGAATATAAACAGTTATAAATTAATTTGCATGTCATTGGGTGAAAAAAGTATTTGTTCTGGATATTCATGGATATTCATGTATTGGCAGTGCTGTAATTTTTCACTGTTTCACTTTACAAACATAAATCTTTGCACAGATGATGTTTATATGTTGGTTACTGAATTTCTGGAATGATATGTGAACTGATGCATATTTTTAAAAGGGTTATATGCTAAAAGATAAAAAAAAATTAGGCGAGAATAAAATCTACTTACTTTTACTGTGTTCCAGTCTCAGTAACTTTGACACAGTAATATCTGCTTCAATATTTACACCTCTGATGAAATTTCACAAGCGTTAGCTTTATTTTGATACCAAGGTTGTAAGCACAGAGTTTGTAATTGCAGAGAAATAATCAATTAATTTGGGACATTTCATTTTCGAGCAGGAAGCTCAGAAACCCCTTTGGGGCTTAAGAGGGTAAGTGTTACGTCCCTCTGCAGCCCCTAATCATCTCAATGTGTTCAGCTGGTGCTAATTGGCCACACCTAGGCAGGTGTGGATAAAAGCATACCTGAGGCAAGCTTCCCGGAGAGCTCACTTGTCTTTGCCTTGGTGGCACCTGCCATTTTAGCCAAACTGCGATTCCATTTTAAGATAAAACCTCTTCTCACTAGCACTCTGGTATTCATCTCCTTTTTTATGTTGTGGCTTTTGAGCCGGGTCGTAACAGTAAGTAAAACATGATTTCGTACTTGGCTGAGAGACCCTTGTTAGCAACAAAGGTTTAAGTCACCTCTTGTAGTTGGTCAGCAGGTTTGTTTCTGGACCACTCCTCTCTAAATCCTTTACAGTGCATCCTGAAAATGTCCTGAACTTGTTCCTTTTTTTTTTTTTTTAATCATGTTACAAACTTATTAGAAAATGGATTCAATTCATTTTTTTTCCTCAAAATTCTACACACAATAGCCCATAATGACCAAATCAAAAAAGGTATGCTTAAAATTCTTCCAAATTAAATACACGCACGCACGCACGCACGCACAGCCTTTGCCATGTTGCTCCAAACTGAGCAAGGCTGACCTATAACAGGTCCCATAGTTGACATACATGTCAGAGTACAAACCAGCCATACACTCCCAGGACACGTCTGCAGAGCTCTGAGGCTTGTTTGGAGGCACAGATTCATCCATTGATTTTATTTCAATCCAAACCAAAAGAATATCACAGACCAACACATGCATACACATTAAGCCCATGATAGTGTGCATGCAATAAGTACCAGAAGAAGGAGCACTAAAACGTAATGACAAACATTTATTTCCCTGGTGGGAAACCAGTATTACAGAACATACCTTTAGCGTGTGTCATACCTATTTTCTTGAAAACTTTCCATAATTTTTTGGGAGAATGTGAATGTTCCTCAAATTTTTTTTATATAATTTTTTTAAGTGTTCACATTGCATATCAAGTAGGGTGTCTTAATTTGTTATATGCAGCATGAACTGTCATTATAATTTGTAAACCTTATCCAAGCACGGTGTCTTTCACTGATGAGTTTTAACAAATCACTAGAAAACCATGATTCTGTACCTTGTTTGAGTCTTTTCTGCAACATCCACAACTTTCAACTGAATTTCAAAGTTCTTCCATGCTAAATTTACATCATTTCATTAATCACTTCATGCCAATCTAGAGCTCTCATCATGTCAGTGACCATATTAATATCCTAATTTCACATTGATCTAATCTGTACAGCACATATTATGATCACTGAAATTTAATGTCATTTTCTGACATAAGGGTACAGAAGGTCCCAATAATCACAGTGGCTTCCATCATGTGCAAATGGAAAAAGTTTGGAATCACCAGGTTTCTTCCTAGAGCTGGCTGTCCACCCAATCTGAACAATCGAATGTCTTCATCTCCTCCTCCTCCTCAAAGGCTTCTTTAAATCACCTTCAAGCTGTCGAAAATGCTGCAGCAAGACTCACAGTCAGACATTCCCACATATCCCTCCATCCGTTAGGTACAGATATCAGTTTCAAATCCTCACTCTTGCTTTTATGGCCTGAGGAGGAGAGGCCATACCAGATGCTTAGATCCACTGATAGTGGTCTTCTGCTATTCCACGGACCTGTCTGAAAATAAAGGGGGATCATGCTTTCCTAACCTTAGTGCCAAAACTGTGGAACCATTTACCTCCTCCTCTACGCACCATTGACTCTGTGGCTTCTTTTGAAAAACAGCTGGAAGCTCATCTATTTAGACAGGCATTTGGGTAATGTTATTGTGTAATGTGTTGTTTCTGTCTGATATATTTTTTAACTCCCTGTAAAGCATTATGTAGTAAATTCCTGGCTTAAAAAGTGCTATATAAATAAATTTTACTTACTAAAAGATGGGTACACTGTGGCCATAAAAGATGGACATGGTCTGCAACAGTACTCAGGTTGGCTAATGATACTCTAATAGTACCAAGGGGCCCAAAGAAAGCCAAGAAAATATTCCAAACACTATTACACCAGCAGAAGCCTGAACCAGTGGTATAAGGCATGGGGGATGCATGCTTTTATGGACTGTTTAAGTCTGAGGGTGGCTGTGTCGCAGGTCATGCACTCATCAGAAAGTTGGTGGTTGGATGCTCGGCTGTTTTTGTCTGCATGCCAAAGCATCCTTGAGCAAGATTCATTAGTGTGTGTGTGTTTGTCTGACGATTAGATAGAAAGCACTTAGATGTAGAAAAAAGTGTGTTTGAATGGGTGAATGAGACATGTTGGATAAAGTGTTTATCTGTGGGACCAGCTGTACAGGAAGTCTGAATCGGCTCTTTGTTTAACTAACCCTATTCTCTGATCCTATGGGTCTTACCCAGTACGCAGTGCAGAGCTCAGATGGAGCTGATAAGAAACAGGAAGCCCTGAGTAGCCTTGCAGGCTCAGTCCCCATCAGCCATATCTGTTAACAGCAGCTCTCCTCTAGATCAGTGGTCTTGGAATATGACATTATTTAGTTCAGTGGCCTGGACAGTCGGCCCCAAGGGTCATTTACTTAACTTAATTAACCTACCCGGAGCAAATGCTGATTTTGTCCTGATCTTTGGGAAGAGAAAGGTTGGAGAGAGAACAGGCAGACCCACGCCTGAAGATGCATTTATCCCCATGTGCCATGGTGATGATAAGAATCCAACAGGAAAACTATGGAAATCTTCCTCTCACACACAGACAGACAGACACACACACACACACACACACACACACACACATATATACACACACAAAGGTCAGACGCCCAGTGAGAAGTCTATCTTTAGAACACTATTATATTATATTATTCAGTATATTGATTGAACTTACACCTGATTATATTCTGTTCAGCATTAACCAATTAAGCATAATTAACTATCAGCAAAATTGCATATTAATTATGGTTCTGGTTGTACCAATCATAACACTTAATACCATTTTCTCTTATTCAGACTCATGGGCTTCTTATCTTTCACATTCTCCAGCCATTGATCTTCTGTGGATGGATCTTCTCTTGTCAAAAGCAAATGCTCAATTAAAGTAGAAAAGCACAATTTATGCCAAATTCTGACTCTACCATCTGAAGCTGCTGCAAATTTTGAGACTTACCAGACCATGCATCATCTGTGTCCAAACTTCTAAATTATAGCCTCAGTTTTCTATTCTTAGCTAATAATGGTGGCACCCGACGGTGTTTTCTGCTGCTGTAGCCCATCTGTTTAAAGGTTTCATGGTTATTGTGCGTACGGAGATGGTCCTTCTGCTTGGTTGTAATAAGTGGATATTTGAGTTACTGTTGCCTTATTCTCAACTCAAAGACTTCTCTTCTGACCTCCGTCATTGGGTGGCGCTGTCACTTGGTGTTCGCTCTTTCTGCCGTAAAGTATCACTTCCTGTTACAAAACACGAGGGCGTTTTTGTGTAGCTTATTTACATAGCAATTTATTAAAAAACTTCTAGATAACTTCTTATTTCATAGAGTAATCCAGAGGTTCCCAAAGTGTGGGGCCCGCCCCCTAGGGGGGGCGCAGAGCCATTGCAGGGGGGGCGCAGTATGAAAAGAAAAAAAAAAAAGAGCGCTTGGACACTGTGGACAGGTTTTTGACGGGGCTCCCACATAAACGCAAAGCAGGAGATGAAGCATCGCCAAATATGTTTCCAAACCAACTTCCTTCCAAGCCAAAGACTAGAAAATATGGTGAAGCATATCTTCCCTTTGGCTTCACCTGCACAGGTGCCAAGGTAGGTCTCCCCTGCAAAATTAGTTTCCCTGCGTCGGGAGCAGCGCTGGGCTCTCCAAATCACGGACAAACAGGATCCCACATTCTTGATTTTTAGTTCATAAACACTTCTTGTAATAACTAACTACTCCTGACATTTTGGACATGTTAGCTCTTTATACAGCAAAGTTACAGTGGGATACAAATAATATCAGGCTGATCCTGCCGTAATTTGTTCCCCCTGTTCAAATCACGGACAAACAGGATCCCACAGCTGTTTATGTGTTTAAACCCATTTTGCACAGAGAGGCATTTTTTGAAAAATGTATTGATAGCAATGTTGAATATTATTACACAGGGAAAAAAAACAACTACACGTAAAATAATTACACCGTGACGCCTCTGCCTTTCTAAATGGAGGGACAGTAACTGCGTGTGTATGTAAGCGTGTAAAACCTGAAGATAGTCAGATTAACAGTATTTTGTCTCTATCTGCCATTCTGCTATTCATCTCATGTAAACAATAACATGGCGCACAGCGTGACGTGAAAAGAGGCAAATACCTTTGACGTTGCGTGACGAACTCTGTAATCCTCGTCCACACATAAGCGCAAAAAAGGAGTTTTAAATAATCTCCGTTTTCGGTGAATCGCAACGCCATTTACGTGTTGACGAAAAGCCCAAACGCATAGAAACAGCTGCGTTTTCAAAAATACCCGTGTAGTTGTGGACGTAGCGTAAAAGAGTTAGTAGTATATTTTATTACTACCTGTAATTTATTGCCGTTTACTTGTATTTGCTTAATCGTTTACTAAATGTTTGAGGTGTGAAATAAAGCGCAATGGAGCAAAATATGGGTGTGTGTTTGGAGGATGTGTTTGTGCGGCGGGGGGGTTAGGTGGTGGGGGGCGCGAACATTTTTCTTGTAAAAAAGGGGGGCCTGGCAAAAAAAGTTTGGGAACCACTGGAGTAATCTTAATGTGCTTTTCTGCGTACTCACTCACTGTGTCTTTACTGTTTCGTTAGCTTAGCTTAGCTCGTAGCCGACTCGTTAGCACCATGGCTACTTCACCTGTCCCTCCTGCACTTTCCTGCTCATTGTGTCAGATGTTTAGTTACTCCTCGGCCTCCTTTAGCAGTAATGATACCTGTAACAAATGTAGCATATTTGCAGCTCTGGAGGCCAGGATTACTGAATTGGAGACTCGGCTTCGCACCCTTCATTCACCCGTAGCTAGCCAGGCCCCTGTAGCCGGTGGAGCCGAAGATAGTGTAGGCCCCGCTAGCTGTTCCCCGGCAGACCCCAAGCAGCTGGGGAAAGAGGGCGGCTGGGTGACGGTGAGGAGGAAGCATAGTCTTAAACAGAAGCCCCAGGTACACCACCAACCTGTTCATGTGTCTAACCGTTTTTCCCCACTCGGCGACACACCCGCCGGGGGTCAAACTCTGGTAATTTGTGATTCTGTTCTCAGACATGTGAAGCTAGAGACACCGGCAACCATAGTCAATTGTCTTCCAGGGGCCAGAGCAGGCGACATTGAAGGAAATTTAAAACTGCTGGCTAAGGGTAAACGTAAATTCAGTAAAATCATAATTCACGTTGGCAGTAATGACACCCGGTTACGCCAATCGGAGGTCACTAAAATCAATATTGAATCGGTGTGTAACTTTGCCAAAACAATGTCGGACTCTGTAGTTTTCTCTGGTCCCCCCCCCCCAATCAGACCAGGAGTGACATGTTTAGCCGCATGTTCTTAAATTGCTGGATGTCTGAGTGGTGTCCAAAAAATGATGTGGGCTTCATAGATAATTGGCAAACCTTCTGGAGGAAACCTGGTCTTGTTAGGAGAGACGGCATCCATCCCACTTTTTCACACCAGCCTATTAATCAACCAAAGACCAAGACAGACTTTTAATTCATTTGAAAGCCTGATGCTTAGCCTCGTCCACCCCAGCTGTAAAACTCAGAAACCAGTCTTACTTGTTATCATCTATCGTCCACCTGGGCCTTACACAGAGTTTCTCTCTGATTTCTCAGACTTTTTATCTGATTTAGTGCTCAGCTCAGATAAAATAATTATTGTGGGTGATTTTAACATCCATGTAGATGCTAAAAATGACAGCCTCAACATTGCATTTAATCTGTTATTAGACTCAATTGGCTTCTCTCAAAATGTAAAAGAACCCACCCACCACTTTAATCACACTCTAGATCTTGTTTTAACATATGGCATAGAAACCGAACATTTAACAGTGTTTCCTGAAAACCCTCTGCTGTCTGATCATTTCCTGATAACATTTACAATAATTGATTACACAGCAGTGGAGAGTAGACTTTATCACAGTAGATGTCTTTCTGAAAGTGCTGTAACTAAGTTTAAGAATATAATCCACCCACTGTTATCATCTTCAATGCCCTGTACCAACATAGAGCAGAGCAGCTATCTGAATGCTACTCCAACAGAGGTCGATTATCTTGTTAATAACTTTACCTCCTCACTACGTACGACTCTGGATACTGTAGCTCCTGTGAAAACTAAGGCCTCAAATCAGAAGTACCTGACTCCGTGGTATAATTCTCAAACATGTAGCCTTAAGCAGATAACTCGTAAGCTGGAGAGGAAATGGCATGTTACAAATTTAGAAGATCATCATTTAGCTTGGAGAAATACTTTGTTGCTTTATAAGAAAGCCCTCCGCAAAGCCAAAACATCTTACTATTCATCACTGATTGAAGAAAATAAGAACCCCAGGTTTCTCTTCATCACTGTAGCCAGGCTGACAAAAAGTCAGAGCACTGTTGAGCCAACCATCCCTTTAACGTTAACTAGTAATGACTTCATGAACTTCTTCACAAATAAAATTTTAACCATTAGAGAAAAAATGACTCATAATCATCTCACAGATGTAATATTATCTACAGCTACTTTTAGTACCATTGATGTTAAGTTAGACTCTTTTTCTCCAATTGATCTTTCTGAGTTAACTTCAATAATTACTTCCTCCAAACCATCAACGTGTCTTTTAGACCCCATTCCTACAAAACTGCTCAAAGAAGTCCTGCCATTAATTAATGCTTCAATCTGAAATATGATCAACCTATCTCTAATAATCAGCTATGTACCACAGGCCTTCAAGGTGGCTGTAGTTAAACCTTTACTTAAAAAGCCATCTCTAGACCCAGCTGTCTTAGCTAATTATAGGCCAATCTCCAACCTTCCTTTCATATCAAAAATCCTTGAAAGAGTAGTTGTCAAACAGCTAACAGATCATCTGCAGAGGAATGGCTTATTTGAAGAGTTTCGGTTAGGTTTCAGAGCCCATCACGGCACAGAAACAGCTTTATGGTAAATGGATTGATTCTTGTGTACATACATATATGATTCTGTGTTTTTCTACTCTCCTAGAGCATATACAACTTACAACATTTACAGCAGTCCCTCGCTTATCGAGGGACCGGAGTTCTAAAAATAACCCGCGATAGGTTAAATCCGCAAAGTAGCCAGCTTTATTTTTTGCAATTACTATAGATGTTTTAAAGCTGTAAGACCCCTCACTACACACTTTATACACTTTTCTCAGACAGCATGTACATTTTCAAAATTTTCTGTCTTGTTTAAACACTCAAGTTCAAACCTTCGTAGAAAAATAAGTCCAATATTATAGAATGAAACCAAAGATCAAGCCCTGTTTTCAGGTCCAGAACATGGGAATAGAGCAGCTGTCAGAGAATTCAACATTAATGAATCAATGGTACGGAAGTGGAGGAAGCAAGAAGAGTGAGTTGAGTAAAGTTTGACTTGTCTGACTGTTTTGTTTCGCTTAATGTGCCTTATGGTCCAAAAAATATGGTAACTTTTAGCATGTCCAGAAGTCCAACTTTTTGTGCGATGGTTAGCATCTTCCTCTGCCTTTTGGGTGCTACCTCAGGTGCCTTCGATGGTGCAAAACGTTTCGTCTACATTGGCCAATGGCCTATAATTATCAGGTCGGGAGTCAGGCCGCGTGGAAGGCAGCGGCGGCGACGCAGGCATAACAGGTCTGGAGGCTGGCCTCGTGGAAGGCAGTGGCGGCAACAGAAGATTAACTGGTCCAGAGGCCGACAACAAGGGAGGTGGCGGCAGCGAAAAAGCAGCTCCTGAGGTCTTCCACGCTGACAAAGAAGTCCAGTAAACGGCCTGGAAAGAGGCCGCTGACGCCGAACCAGACATGGATGAGGTCGAGCAGGCTGAGTCAGATGTGAATGAGGCAGTGGCATGGCAGCCACAGAACCAGACATGGCAGGACCAGATGAGGCAGGACCAGACAAGGAAGGACCGGACAAGGCAGGACCAGACGAGGGCGGGATCCTGCGGAGACTGAGGAAGGTTGGACAGGCCCTCGGATCCTCCAGTGTAGACAAACGAAGGCTGAAGCAGCCCCTCGGTCCCTCCAGCGGAGAAAGGCTGCTGAACGGGCCCCTTGGACCCTCCTGCGGAGACAAGCTGCTGAACGGGCCCCTTTGTACTCTCCAGCGGAGACAGGCTGCTGAATGGGCCCCTCGGATCCTCCAGCGGAGGCAGACGAAGGCTGAAGCGGCCCCTCGGACCCTCCAACGGAAATAGAAGGCTGAATAGGCCCCTCGGACCCTCCAGCGGAGACAGACGAACCCTAAAGCGGTCCCTGGGATCCTCCAGCAGAAACAGAAGACTGAAGCGGTCCCTAGGACCCTCCAGCAGAGGCAGACACAAAACCAGCAGGGCACTGGCCCTGCCCAGGCAGCAATAACCAGGTGCAGTCCTCAGTGGGCTTCTTAGCCTCCAGGGATCCAGAATCACCTAAGGGCTGAAACCCAGCCTCTGGGGAGGCCCTGGAGCAAGTAACTGTCTAAAAAAAGAAACACCTATGGTTGGAGTGAGACTTTCTTCCTGCATAGAATCAATGGGTGAGGATGGTGGCAGAATGGGTGTGTAGTGAAATAGATTCTGGGGTAGGATCTTATGTGATGTCCACGAATGCACCACTGAAAACTACACCTTCCCAGTTGACAATTAGCGGGCTTATAAGAAACAGCTGCGCTTCACTACCAGATGGAGGCATTTGGCAGTCTTGTCCATCCAAGGTGGCTGAGAGCATTAGGCAGCTAAGCACTGCAGATCTCTCCAGGAAAGCTACTCAGTTTAGTATTGCCCTTTAGAGAGTGGTAAGTGGGACTCTTGCGTTATCATAATGTGGCATATAGTAGGGTTGACTTTGATGACTGTTTCCCTCTTTTGTTGCAGGATTGTGCTATATTGCTGCTGTCTTGTCTTATGCTATTTTGTTTGTCATGTGATGCTTTTATAAAGAACGGTAATTTGGGGTGTATTTGTTTTATGTAGATCTTTTACTAATTTGTTTAACGTTTTATGCTTTGTTTTATTGCTTTAGTGGAGGTGCGGCCGCTTGTTGAGAGGCTAGGCACCTGAGGTGGAATCCCCTCCCCGATGCATGCGAGTGTACACACCGGGCATAGGTAGATTGCACCATTTAGAGTTTAGTGTGAGTGACAGTGAGGTCTGCAGTGAAATTACACGGGTGAGTAATTGGTGGCACTCTTGGGCACTCCTCCCTGTAGGTTGCCTCCTCAAGTGGCCGGTCTCCTCTATTTTGTTTAGTTATTCTTTTATCATGCTGTGATTGTTTTAGGGTAGCATCGTGGTAGGGAGTCTGGTCGTTTTAATCATCGGTCGTTAATAAAGTGTTTTAATTAACTATTTTGCCGTCTCAACCCTGCTACCTTAGGTGCCTTTTTGATTTTATAATTCTATGTTTTTAGTAGTTCTTCTTAATAAACTTTGATTTGTAAAATTCATCTGTCTCACCTCTGCCATTAATAACGAGTCTGTGGGCTTTGGTAGCCAATGTAACACTTACATTGGCTAGAGAAATCTTTCCTGTGGTGTAACTCTCTCCCCCAGGTGGCGTTGTCAACATCTTAGTTACCGTCCCCGGTTATCCCTCATTCGTGCCACCACAGGTGGCAGAGCTGCGGACTGAATAGCAGTCTGAGCAAGTGGCAGCACAGGAGACTGAATAGCAGGCTCAGCTAGGGGCGACGGAGCAGGAGGCTGAGTAGGAGACTGAGCTAGAGATGAGTAAGCAGGAAACCGAACAGGAGACTGAACTAGAAACGACTGACCGGGAGACTGAACTAGAAACAACAGAGCTGAAGGCCGGGCGGCTGACTGGGCTGCAGGCTGAAGTGGTGGTTGTGGTGGAAGCAGAGCGGGTGGCAGGTAGTGGATGACAGGAAGTGATCGAAAAACACGACCTGTTGAAGTCTCTTACAATTGTCCATGGCATGGATTACGCTCCTGTAGTAATCCCGCAGCTGCTCGAGCATTTCCTCCAAAACCTGAGTCCAATGGGTCAATTTTATGGTCGTGGCGTTCTGTCATGGTGTGCTGTGCAGGCAGGCAAGATTGGACCCAAACGCAGGACTTATAGATAGGGATGGGTATCGTTTAGGTTTTATCCGATACCGGTGCCAAACTGGTACTTTTGAAACGGTGCCGGTGCTTAAATGGTGCTCAAACCGGTGCTTAAAGAATGGAGAACACAAACTTTGTCCAAAAACCTCTTATGTTTTCATTTTTAGCAGTCTCTTTTTTTCTGCAAAATGATAACCAAGTTAGCCTTTTCGCTGATACAACATACCTCCTTTGGTTGGAACCGGTGCTTAAACAATGGAAAACACAAACTTTGTCCTAAAACCTCTCATGTTTAGCTGGTTTTTTGGGGGGGTTTTTGTAAAAAGATAACAATGTTAGCCTTTTCTGCAGCTATAGGGCATATATGGTATCACTCTATCAAACAAGAAGACAGCCGCATGTAACTACGACGGTGTTTGCTAGTTCACCTTACGTGCATTAATTTAATAACGCGGTTAGCCTACTCTAATTACACACGAACAACATTAAGCTACTCGCCCAGAGAAGAACGGCTGCTGCTGCCATCATCATCCGTCATCATTTCTGCTACGCTGACAGGGCTAGGGGCCAGGACTCTACTCTACAGGTTCTTGGGGGATGTTGCTAACTCCGGGTCCGATAACAGGCACCACACCCGCAGTAGATGTGCTTGGTGTTAGGTCTTGCAACAAGCTCTCAACTACAGTGCATTTCTCAGCTTTTAAAAAAACGCTATGCATCACCAGGTGTTTTATCAGATTTGAGGTGTTACCTCCTTTGACAGTATCACAGTATCAGCTTAAAGCACTTGTTGCAGGCTGCTGAGTTTGCATCTTTTGCTGTGAAGTACAGCCAGACGTTTGACCGCTTCGCCTTGGGCATTTTTAATCTGTAGCTCTGCTCTAAAAGAACGTATGTACCTGGGCCCGCCTACTATCCTTGGAAAGGTAAAATGATTGGCTAGAATCCAAAGTGTATGACATCTCAAGAAAAAAAAAGCACCGAAATAAAGCACCGAAATGTGCGCTGCTTTTCGGTCTGGTTACTACCGTTTATGTCAGAACCGGTGCCATAATGGCACCAGATACTGGTACCCATCCCTACTCATAGAGGCAAAACGTGAACTCAAAAGTAGCTTTTATTGCTGACCAAGGAAAACCAAACAAAACCTAAACTGGAAAGCTAGAACAGAAATACACAAGAAAACATCAGGAGAGACACAGCACGAGGGAGAACTGACGTTAATGATGCGACAACAAGTACTGACTGACTGGGGCTAAAATACACTGGCAGGCACATGAGGAAACAAAAACAGGTGGGCACTGTCCCGATTCGAAATACTGAGATCCAAAACAAAATACCAAAGGCCCAGAAGGATGCAATCAAACGGAAGAGTTTATTGAATACACATGCGGGGAGGTACGAACTGCCAAACATCAGTTGTAGAACTCCACCCAAAAAGACACTTCAGATTGCTTTTGATTCATCAGGGTTGACGCCCCCTCATGCGTTTACAAAGATTGTGATATATTAGATACAGTAAATATTCATTTTCATAAGCTAAAATAGACATAGAAGTTCCTGTCTCTATCACATTTTCCATATAAGGCCACTCGCTGCATCCTCCAGATGGTCCTTGGGGATGGCAGTCATCTGGCCACCTCTTCTGTCACCTGTATCTGGGCAAACTCAACTGCAATAAGAAGCTGAATACATTCAGGCCTTCACTCCAGCCTGTTTCTTGATTAAATGTATTATATGTGTTTTGTAGGCGTGTATGCATTGAACCTTCCATAGCTCCAAGCCACTTACTCCATGTTTCGCCGGGACATTCACACCCAACGGAGCTTTCAACCTTCTGATTAATTGACTGAGCCACAACTCTTTAATAAGCACCAAATTGCAATGTGTATAGCATGATTACAGTTGCGCCTGCAATGAGAGATTATTATGTGATTATGATAACACCTGTAATACAGACTTTAATGTAATGTCAGCAGCTTCAATAACTGCTTCAATGAAGTGATTATTATATGGTTTAATGCAATGATCATGACTTTAATGCAAAGTTAATTAATGCAATGATAATGATAAGAAGCATAACTAGCAGTAAGATATTTCCCTTATTCCACAGCTGGAACTCATTAAGCTAGACAAGACAAGACAAGAAAGTAAAGCAGAATACATTAACATGAGACAAGACCTTCAAAGTAAAACAGGAAATCCACAGACTGAACTCAGAGACAATACTAACACAGTACAGAGTTACATAAGTGGCAAAGGAATCCACAAGCTCGGAAATACAGAACAGACACCAAAACACTAGTAAACATGAACAGTAGAAGAAAACAGACTAACAAACAATAATACAAAATCAAAACACTGGGCCACAGGCCCAGGACCGTAACACTCTACTTTCAAGATTAGGCTTCAAACTTTCCTTTTTGCTAAAGCATATAGTTAGGGCTGGACCAGGTGATCCTGAATCCTCCCTTAGTTGTGCTGCAATAGACGTAGGCTGCCGGGGATTCCCATGATGCACTGAGTGTTTCTTCTTCACTCAGTATGTGTTAATAGACCTCTCTGCTGAATCATACCTGTTATTAATCTCTGGCTCTCTTCCACAGCATGTCTTTATCCTGTCTTCCTTCTCTCACCCCAACTGGTTGCAGCAGATGGCCCCGCCCCTCCCTGAGCCTGGTTCTGCCGGAGGTCTTTCCTTCCCACTGTCGCCAAAGTGCTTGCTCATAGGGGGTCATATGGACTATTTCATCCATAAATCACCATCTTATAATGGAGGGGTTTGTTTGTCACAGTAAACCAAGGAACTGTGTTGTTTAACTGGTAGGATCCCGATCTGTGCCAACCAGTTGGTTCATAAGTAACACTGTGTTCAAGCACACAGTTGTTTATAAGTGTGCTTGACACCAGTACACCTTAGATTGCAGGGTGATGACCAATTGTGTAATTATTGCTAGATCTATGTTTTCTGATCTGTGGCCCCATGTCTTGGACACAGGTGAAGAGAGAAGCTGGGCTATCAACTGATTACCCTCTGGTGGTAAATTGGGAGGACACTGTACAAGACTGGTGTGCCCAAATGTATAGTAAGAGTGTCCTGGAAGCATGTGGCTAAAGCCCTGGCCCATTGGATTTTCCATTTCCACCTCCAGGTGAAGTTCAACAGCATTCCGAGAGAGGCGTCCTCAGCCTGTCAAGTGGCAGAAATGAGCCTTCTCTGAAAGGTGGCTCTCCTTTAATGATAGGGTGAGGAATATGGTCATTCAGGGGGGACAACAATATCCCCACAGAACAATGGAGCAGAGGATGATCTGAAATTGTTTAGAGTAACAGAAAAAGTTTTCTGAGCCAGGAAAAATCTGAACCACTCCTCAGGAGTGAGGATACTCCCCTGAATCTGTAGCCACGGTAATATCATTAAAAAATCTTCAGCAGCACAGATTCAGTGCCGTGAAGAGATTTAAAAACAGGTTGAAGGTCAAGGACAAAAGTTTTCAAATTGTCTAAGATTGTGAATGGGTTTACCCTAAACCACCATCTTTTCTGAAACCCAAATAAGTGTTTGTTGTCTAGACCAGTGTTTCCCAACCACTGTGCAACGGCACATAGGTGTGCTGTGAGAAAGATTGTCTGGTTTCACCTGATTGGTAGTCTACCATATTTTAGATCTCACCCTGGGTCAACACCCCGGATCAAATGATTAGTTCATTACCAGGTCTCTGGAGAACTTCAGGACATGTTGAGGAGGTCACTTAGCCATTTAAATCAGCTGTGTTGGATCAAGGACACATCTAAAACCTGCAGGACACCGGCCCTCGAGGCCTGGAGTTGGACAACCCTGCTCCAAGCGAACAGGCAGAACAATTACATTCTCTTCCACTAGAGGGCAGTACAACTTCTTGCTCCAATTAAATAGGTTGCCAACTGCCAGTAAAGCAGAAGGAGACAAAGAAGAAATTACATAAAAGTCATCCTGCGAGTGAGACAAGGCAGTGCTTAATAGCAATAGATATTTGAAAAGAAAAAGTAGTTAGTCTGACCTGGGTCCTGGAGAAAATTCCAAACAGGATGAAGGCCCTAGCATGAGTAGCGGTCAAAAAAAGGCAAAAAAGGTATACTGCAGACAAACTGAGCCAATTGTGCTAAACCTGGTGTGCGGGGAAAAATTATCAATATGCTTTTTGTGACATTTTTGTTTGCTGGTGTGCCGTGTGATTTTTCTAATGTGAAATATGTGCCATGTCTCCAAAAGGTTGGGAAGCACTGGTCTAAAGTGAACCAAAAAGTAGAGGGGAAAAAAAGGAAAAGAAAAAAGATCTCTTAAAAATATCATTAAACACAAAGCAGTCAACATGTTTTCAATCACCTTTTAGCAGAAAATGTTCAATTTCTTTCTTTTTGCATTGTATGTTGTAGGTCCCATAGAATATTATTAAGAAATTCCCATGTGTTCATATGCATTTGCCATAAAACCTGCCTAATGACAAGTTCTGTTACATCAGTGGAATTTACTTCCATTTATAAGCTGCTTATCTTTTCACTACACAACAGTAAGTCACTTCTTGTCTTCTTCTTTGTAAAAGAAACCGATATTGTCATTCGGTAGGATATCAAATAGTTTTATAACTTTAAATTTACTATGAAATGTGATAAACCTGCTCCATCATTGTCTTGTATTGTTTGGCAGTGTATCTTCTTTTGAATGCGCATCAAGAATTCAATATCACTTATTATTCTCATTATTCATTATTTGCATGTTATTAAAAAAAACAATGTTGATGACATTTCAGACAAACCAAAAGTTTAATGACGTAAGATAAACTGTATTCCTAATTATCACAACGTATACTCTAATTAAAATAATATCATAAAAAAATCAACATTAACACTGGCTTATAAACTCAAGAGCTCCCTATACTTATATTATAAGTGATACTTGAGAAGTATTTGTAGGGTACAACTGAACTATTCGTGTAGTAAAAGTATTCTTCAGAAATAATCATAACAATACAAACTTATTATAAATTCAATATTGAGAGAAATATGTAAAATAATAGATGTTATAATTTACAAGGAATAATTTAAACACATCGCGTTCAATGTTCAGTCATCATACACAACCACATGCCAAGAGTCATTATAATAATATTACACACAGATTTAAATAAAAGTTAACCCAGTGCTTAAGAATAAAATTGTTTTTGTTTGTTTTTTTAAAAAAAAACAACAATAAATCAGTTCATGCTGAAATGATTTTCCCCCTGCCTACAACCTCAATGAGTAAGCTAACAACCTTATCTATAGATCTCTTTATTAAACAGCCTGTAGAAAAGAGCTTATTTATGTTACTAAAAACCATGTCTGTACTAATATAAATAAATCACTAACTAATTAATGAATGTCTCAACAATACGCCCTTAATAACAACTTACTTCTAATAACTTATTCTCCTTTGGCAAAAAACTTGGCCTTGATGATCATGTGCTGTTGGGCTCCTGTCCAGATTTGTGTTTACGGACATCCGTTCATTGGAAGTGAGACAAGTGTCAAAGATATCAGGTCACCTTTCTCTTCTCTTTGCAATTTATTTACAGCCTCAAAGGTGATGTAGACACACACAGAATGAAAGAGAGCACAGAGGAGAACAGCAGGGATGCAGAAAGTAAGTAAATATGAATAAAGTATTGTTTTTACTACTTTGGGTTTTGGGGTTGGCTGCTCCTGAGTGTACTCTGTCATCTCACTTTCACTTTCACATGTGTCTCTTTATGAACCAGGACAATGTTTCAAAGGGAAGGACTCATGAAATGTCATGTACGAGACGCTTGTATTGCAAGACACAGACAGGAAGTGTTTAGTAATTCTCTGTAATTATGCTTCTATACACATCTTTACACAGAAAATATTGTTTACTGCTATATTAAAGTTTCATAAAGAACCAGTAATAAAAATGCAACGTAAAGTACACATTATCAGTAAAGTAAAAATATCTTTAGTATCTTTTCAGGTAGTGAATTAATTATATGAGGAATTTTTACAATAAAATTATTTAAAAGAAAACAATCATTAGAAATCAGCATGTTTAGAAAACTGATGGAACATGATTTGTATGAAGGCTACCAGACTGCAGCAATGTTGTAATGAACTGAAAACCTTACAGTATCAGTAGCTCAAGATCAGTAGCTTATCACCTATTGATATAGATCTAGTCTACACCCCTTTAGCTCTGTTATATCCTTAAAGTGTTAAGATGACATTTAGGTGTACTACACTTATACACTGTTTTTAAAACTGCAAGGTAAAAATAGACCTCAACAACTCTGCTAGTAGTGCATGCCAATATAGTGTTAAATACTGTTTTGAATTATTCACAGTTAATAGTTAGAATTGTGTGAATAATAATAATAATAATAATAACAACAACAACAATAACAACAATAATAATAATAATAATAATAATAATAATAATAATAATAATACCAGATGCATAGAAAAACCTCAAAGAACATTGTGGCCAAATATCATGAAACACCAATACAATCATTTACCTTTGTGTGGGGGAAAATCCAAGTGAGTGGTGCTTTGTGACTGTTACAGCTGTCCTGAGTTAATATAGTCAAAACATCAAAGGACACAAAAAAGAGTGTCTCATAACTAACACTGTGGGTCTACTGACAGCCACTGCAAAGTCTTTGGTCACATGTGCGATTCTCCAAGGACTGTGTCAGCCTGTCATTATGCTGCTGAGAAGTTTGATCTGATGGAGTCTTCTCGTAACTGACGATGCTTTCCAGAGTCACATTCTTCGCCGTGTGTGCGACGCTCAATGGTAATTCTGTAGTTTTTTCTGAAGGATTCAAAATAAAGTAGAAAATGATGCCTTTCAATATGTTTGTTTTTCGTCTAGAATTTTTACTTTAATTCCTCTCTTTTACCATTAAATCATACTCAACAAAGTCATGGAGAGCTCTGAAAGCAGGGGCTAAAGTTAAAACAGCATAACATGCAAAATAAGTCAGGAAAATCTAATATGAAAGCCCTTCACTTGAGTGTTTGATGATGTGACTGCTGATAGACTCTGAAGTGCGCAGAGTTTTCATTTCTTCCTAATTTCAGTAAGTAAACCAGTTTTGAGTCAGTAAGGTTTCATTTGAAATATAATTCCTAAAGTGTACAAGGTTTTTATCCAAGGCAAAATTACAACAGAACACGCCACTGTCCAGAAAAGCTGACTACATAGTTTTTTACCTGAAAAAGTAGAATGCTACAAGGATTACAGCCCCCAGAACAGCTCCGACTATGACTCCAGTCAAAGCTGACACTCCTAGTCCACCTGTGTGGACGAGGACTTATTAGTGAAAACAAACATTGCACCAAAAATATTGCCATCAATGTCAAACATGTAATTAACATACATTTACAGGGTGTGTCTGATTTATCTGTTTTCTCAGGGTGGTCTTTATCCCCTCCTTTCAGAGTGAAATGCTCAGTGTTGAATGCTGGCAACAGCTGAAAAGTTCCATTTACACCAAAGTAATTAGCCACCACCTGTAAATGAGTAAAATTGTTGTTGTTATTAAGCTGCACAGCACATTCACAATACGAAGCCTTAGAGCTTCTTCTTACCTCATAGGTTCCTGCTTCAACATTTGTCATGGTCATCAAAGAGAAATCTCCATTTCTATCACCATTGGCATCTATAGACACTTGGCCAGCAATTCCTGCAACCCATTGTGAAGCAGCGTTATTTGACTAAATCCCAGAAATGTAGAGGGAAAGATACCTCACTACCTCATAGTGCCATGAAAAGGTTTTTGTTTTGTTTTCCTTTTTGGCATATTTGTCACGTTTACATCTTTCAGATCACAAAACAAATTGTAGTACTAAACAAAGATAAAGTTCTTAAATAATCTTCCCAGGAGTGACTAACCTACCAAAATTATTCCGAGAGTGCATCGACAGTGTTGGGAAGGTTACTTTTAAAATGTATTCCATTACAGAATACTGAATACATGCCCCAAAATGTATTCTGTAACGTATTCCGTTACGTTACTCAATGAGAGTAACGTATTCTGAATACTTTGGATTACTTAATATATTATCCTGCTGTTTACAACTACGTGAATGTACTATTGCTGTGATTTATTACTGTTACTGAAGGTCCGCGGCTCCGAACAGTAGTAAAGGGACCTCGGGCTAATACAGTGGGTTCCGTGTCGGGCTGGTAGCCGAAAACTAGCTTTACTTTGTTGTCTGGGTCAACTTTGCTTGCCAGAGACAGAGAGAGGCGTTGAAAGGCTGCTCCAACGGAACTTATTTTTTCCGGAGGAAAACACGAACACTGTACAGTTGAGTCTTAATAGCTTACTTACAAATGGGCTCGTCAGGCACTCTTCTTGGCTGCAGTGGTTATTATTATATTTACATGCTTCCAGCTCCCGTTTTTGCTCCGTGACAGCTCGGACTTTTCCTTTCTCTCCCTCCCTCGCTCACAGACACATAACGTGTATGGTAGTCCATTCTCGCTGCAGCACGGACTACACCGCCCATGAGGCTACATTCTTTAGGGCCATGCCTGTAGCATTCTGCCTTTTAGCTTAGCACAACAACAACAACAAAAAAGCGCTCTCTCACCCAGGAAACACGCAGAGAGAGAGCGCGTCACCCTGTAACCATGGCAACCGTAACGCTGCCGCCTGGAACAACAGAACATAGCTGTCAAACAAACCCAAATAATCCTGACCCGCGACAATATGAAACAGGAAAATACCGCCGTGTAATCCATTTATTTCAACAAAGTAACTGTATTCTGAATACCACCTTTTTAAACGGTAACTGTAACGGAATACAGTTACTCATATTTTGTATTCTAAATACGTAACGGCGGTACATGTATTCCGTTACTCCCCAACACTGTGCATCGACATCTCCTCCAGGAGGTCACAAAAGAACCTAGAACAACATCTAAGGAACTGCAGGCCTTCATTGCCTCAGTAAGGTCAGAGTTCATTATTCAACAAGACACAGAGCAAAAATGGCATCCATGGGAGAGTTCCAAGGAGAAATCCACTGCTGACCAAAAACAACACAAAGGCTCATCTTACATTGGCCAACAAGTATCCTGATGATCCCCAAGACTTTGGGGAAAATACTATGTGGACTGACAACACAAAAGTTGAACTTTTTGGAAGGTTTGAGTCCCATTACACTGACGTAAGACTAACACAACATTTTATCAAAAGAACGTTACAGCAACAGTCAAACATGGTGGTGGTAGTGTTATGGCTTAAGGCTGCTTTGCTGCTTCTGCTTCAATTAAAACCAGGAAGCTCATGCTTACTTGGTTTATGCAGCAGGAAAATGATCCAAAATGCACCAGTTCATCTCTGCATAGCTTAAAAAATGGAAAGGGTTTGGACTGGTCTCAAAGTCCAGACTTAAATATGATTAATATGCTTTGGCATGACCTTAAACAGGCTGTTCATTCTTGAAAACCCTCCAATGCGGCTGAATAAAAACTCTTTGCAAAGAAGAGTGGGGCAAAATTCCTCCAAAGAGTTGTAAAAGACGGGAGTTCTTGCTGTCATTGTGGCAGAGCCAGTTATTAGGTTTAGGGGAAAGTCCTTTTTTACATTAGACCACGTAGATAACCTCTTCCCACCTTTATAAATGAAATCATCATTTTAAAATTACATTTTGTGTTTACTCAATTTATATTTGTCTAATGTTAAAATCTGTTTGAAACGTGTAAATGTGACAAATATGCAGAAATACTTTTTTGTAGCGGCCACAGACATAAAGCATGTGGTTCCAGTCATGCTTTGGATAATTCACAGTAGTTGGTTCAAAAACTGCTTCTCAGATTTGTTTGTTTTCTAGAGAGCAAATGATTTCAGAGTGATCCTTATCATTTTGCACAGTACCTGCAGAGTGATCAGTCACTGTTTTATCTGTACAATGATATATTAATGTCAGTGTTAATTCCACGTCAGCCTGTTTTTTTACTCATTTGCATCAGTGGCATTTAAAAGTTCATTCTTCATTGCTTTTGTTTTGTTCATGTGCAGATGTTGCTTTACAGTTAAGCAAATCTGAAGTCTACAAGTTTATATTTTATCATATATGAAATAAAATCAGACTAAATTATGGTCCCATAACACCATCTCGTGTGTTTACCTTCGAATGTTCTATTCCACATACGTGAGGTGATCTCTGTTCCATTCTTCTTGCTGTACTCATTTTTCATGGCTTCATGCAAGGCGATGGTATACAGTAACAGGGCATCATGGAATCCCTCAACAAACATGTTGACCTGACATGAAACAAATTCATGAAGTGACTGTGCTGTTCACAAAATCACGATGGCTTTTTAGGACAGCTGTTACGATACATTGTATACATTTATCTTTTGAAGAACTGACAGATATTTTATATTATCAATTTACTCAATACACAAATGGTAAATGGACTGATTCTTATATAGAGCTTTTCTCCCACAGTACTCAAAGCTTAATACAACATGCTACATTCACACAAGCACTTTCTTCTATGATTTTACTGAACTAACATTCATACTCTGTTGGACGTATCGGAGAGAAACTTAATATCTTGCCCAAGGATAGTTGACATGCAGACTAGGGGGAGCCAGGGATCGAACAACGAACCTTCCGATCAGAATCTACCTTCTGAGCTACAGCCACACAAAGAGACTAAGTGTAAATGTCTTGATGCATGCTCAATCATCCAGGTAAGTAAATCCCAAAAAGTTGATTCTGTTCATCTGCATCTGTTTTCAGTGCAAAAATGTTTTGTCACTCATCCAAGTGACTTCTTCAGTGACTGAAACTAGCACCACTGAATGAACAGTGGGCTAGTTTCAGTCATTGTGCAAATGTCCTGTTTATAAGGTTGGAAACCTGCAGTCAGCAGAGACTGAAGAAGTCACCTGCATGAGTGTTGAAACTTCTCTCCCACTGAAAACGTCAGTGTAAATCAAGTGTAAATTATTTCTCTAGTTGGTTTTATTAGGCTGTCTTAATCTACTTTTAGAACTTCTACAAAGTATCCCAGTTTAGGAATTTTAAATATCACTGCATGATAAAAACACATTTGTTTCTGCTAGCCTCTGAAAAAGGTGGTACACAACATTGTATGAGATCTTGCTGGCCCTGGGGCTAAAACTGGATTCTGGCAGGCTCCATAAGCGAGTTAATTCCCACAGACTCCCATGATGTCACGGTCCTGGGTCTTTAATCCAGTATTTTTAGTTTTATTCTGGACTTATTAGAAAGTTATAAGATAATGAAGGATCTAGTTCCTGAATATGTTATTTTTACTGCCTCTGTTTATTATTTATAGTTCTTGATTTTTGTTGTTTTATTTTAGTTCCTCTTTTGTGTCCAGTCTGTCTCATCTCTGTGTTTCAGTCTCCAGTGTTGCTGATAGCCCAACAACCAGCTGCAGAAAAGAACAAAGTTATAACATACAAAGGCTGAAGTGAGTGTCCACCTCAGCCTGTCTGTACTCTTCATGCTGTATATTCTTTATCAGCTTTTTTTTTGGAGGGGGGGTATTTTTTTTTGTTGTCATTTTTGGCTTAAAAAACCAACATGATTGTGGTCAAAACTTTAAGTCTTTAAAATGACTTCACAATTAATAGACAAAATTGTTTGATTTTGTTTTTTGACTTTTTCCCAATTTGAACTTCCCTAAAACCTATGACATGTATAGAAATAATGCTTGGGGTTTTACTCGCCAGTTTGAGGTTGTACTTGCTCTGAGGGGGTCATCTAATTGTTGGGGTTATCTGTATTATTGTAGGATCTTTACCTTGAGGGTTTTTTTGTTGTAGTTTGACGCTATATAAATAAAACTGAATTGGAATAATCTTAACAGCAGTTTTAGTGTGAGCTAATTGTGTGGATGCCCTCAAAGGGCTTCCACACTATTGAGTTCCTGTTTCTCTTTATTCTTTATTCCACTATTTACTAGTTGCTTCCGTACGTTTTTCAGCACTTAACTACTTCCTCAGTTTTCAGCCGATTTTCACCGTTCAAACTCTAAACTGTTCTGCTCTTTCTGCTAATGCCGGCTATGACTTTTGGTGTTTATTACTATTATACTTTTTAAAATATTACACTTTTTTCCTTTAATTTGTCCCATTGAAATGAATGGAAAACTTCCACAATTCTGCTAAAACTTGCTTGTTTTTGAAATGTAACTACTTCCTCATACTTTCACCCAGAAACTCCATTCAAACTTTAAAATGTTCTCAGATTATTGGGCTATTCCTGTGTGATTCAGCTTTTTCAGATCTGTTACCGTTTTAATTTTATACCTCTTTAAGTTTTCAGTTCCAAAACTGTGATTTTTCAGAAAATACATGCGTTGCTATGGTTGCTATGCAACTGACAGTGAGCGCTGGTCTGTTCTGAATTTTCTCTTCATGTCCGAACAACTTCTCGCTACTCGCTCAATTTCCACTCAACCCCCACAAATTATACATCAAAACGTAGGTATTTTTGCTGGCTTTCAGACAATGTCACTATCTTTATTGTGAGATTTACCGTTTTTTCGCAATTTGCCTCGAAGTGACACAAGGTCTGAAAACTCCCCATTCAAAGTCTATGGGGAGGTTTTAAAATTCAGAGCTGAAATTCTCTAATGAGAGGCATTTTCAAATCGTCATATCTCTTTAACAAAACAAAGTTAGGACATGAGGCTTGTGCCAATATATCTTCAGACACTGCTGACACTCACAGTGGAAGCAGTTTTTACAATTATCTTACCGTTGAGCAATGAATTACGTTTGTTTGAGGGGCGGAAATCTGTCCTTCTCTCAGTCTTCAAACTCTGGAAATGAAGCCGTTTCTTTTCTCGTCATATCTCCGCGATGGAGGTAGAACGAGCTATTAAAATCGCAGTCAAAATACACCAAAGTCCACCGATTCACCCAGTACAAGAATTATGCTGCTAGCCCTCCTAGTTTTTGAGTTACACGACGTTTTGTAACACCAAAAAACGGCGTTTTTCGCCTCTCACCGCGATCTATTTTCTGACTGTCCAAGTATCTGTCTTTCAGACAACCGCCCCCTTCCCAGGTGGCGCAATCAGTAATGACACGGCTCTGCAGCTCAAAGGTCGTGAGTTCAATCCCACCTTGGTCCACGTTTTTTTTTTTTTCACCACAACTTTATACACTATCACAGACCTGTAATTTATATTGCTAATTTATTACAATTCTGCAAAGTTTTATGATTTTAGCAGCTTTTCTAATATGGACCTCAGATTCTTGTTAACGCTCCATGGCAGAAACAAGTACACAGCCTGATGAAGCAGACAGAGGCAGTACCTCTGATTGGTGAATTTGAGCAGAACCAGGTTGTTCTTTCATTTCATTTCTTTATTTATTTCACACATCGTTCAACAGTGTTTCTTTTTCTACATACAGAACCTTCTGCCTCTTTTCAGCAGAAATTCTGCTCATTTACCTCTTTTCAGCGCAACGTTCTGCTTCTTTCCCTCTTTTCTGCAGAAATTCTGCTAAGTCACCTCTTTTCTGCAAAATTTTCAGCCTTTTCACCTCTTATCAGCACAATTCTCAGCAGCTTCTGCTTATTTCAGCAGAATTGTCAGTCTGTCCACCTCTTCTTTGTGAGAGTCAGTTTGGGTCAGTAAGATGAGTAGCTGCCTAGAGTCCAGGAGGGCCAGGTTCGAATGCTGCTCAGGCCAACATTTTTTTTTTTCACCACCATACAACTTTTCATCTTTTTCAGCTTTTCAGCAGACAGCTTCAGCATTAAGGCATCCACACAGCATTTTCGCAGGAAATGCAAATTTTCTAGTATACTAGACTGCTATTTAACTGCTATTTAACACTAGACATATATTATGACTAGTGTTATTTTATTCTAACCCTGGAAAAGTCCTGTACAGTTCCAGTTGTCACACATTTATATTTTTTTTAGTTCTGTTCACTCAACCCTCCAAAATCACTGCCTTAAACCACGAGATATGAGGCAAACATATCAGCATTTACGACTCAGTTTTCTTATGCCTTACACTTCTTTGTTTTAGTCTGATATTGATAGACATACTTACATTTTCACAGTCGTTGCAGTCACGAAGCCCTACTTTTTCAAAGGGCATTTTCATTTCTATGGAGAAGTTCTCAAACTCAGGCTTGACAGTTCTCAGGAGAGTCACAGTGTTCAGAGCAGCGTAGGCTTGCCTTGCATCGTTGTCGTATTCATCACCTCTCTTCCATGAGCCATTGCCTAGAATTTAAGTTTCCAGGGACAGAAAAAAGCTACATTTACCAAATAATTTACAAATGTAATGCTTTGCTTGTTACATAGAGCATGCTAGATACATTTTACATACAAACCCTATCAAATTGAACCTGTGAAGTAGAACTAAGAACTACTGAGAGTCTTTCTTTAATCGTTTCACATCTACTGATGCCTCATAAAGAAGAGAACTTGTGCTATATCAATAAAATTGAATTAAAGTGAACTAAAGTAGTCTGCAATGATTCTAATTTGAAAGAATTAAATGGATAATGTCACTAATATCCATCCATTTATCCATTTTCTTCCGCTAATCCAAGGCCGGGTCGCTGGGTCAGCAGCCTAAGCAGAGAAGCCCAGACCTCCCTCTCCCTGGCCACCTCCAGCTTGTCCGAGGGAACACCAAGGCATTCCCAGGCCAGCCAAGAGATATAATCTCTCCAGCCTGTCTTGGATCTCCCATGGGGCCTCCTCCTGCGAGACATGCCTGGAACACCTCAACCAGAAGGCACCCAGGAGGCATCCTTGTCAAATTCCTAAACCACCTTAACTAGTTCCTTTTGATGTGCAGCAGCAGCGGCTCTGACTGAACTTCTCACCCTATCTCTAAGGGAGAGGTAACTCGTCCCTGACCCGGAGCCTCATGAACCTATGGCGGCACAGCAGTAGCACACAACGACCACTCCAGACTAAATGATTTTGTTTTTGTGCTTTTTATCACACACACCTTCATACATCAAGTTACTTTATGCACAATGCTCAGTCTTTTCACTTCATGTAGTCCTGTGTTGATTGTCTGTTGTATGTAGCACCATGGCTTCGGAGGAACGCTGTCTCGTTCACTGTGTACTGTACCACTGCACATGGTTGGACTGACAATAAAGCCACTTGACTTGACTTGAGTGGGCACTCGATCCTTTTCCGTCTGAGGACCATGGCCTCAGATTGAAGGTGCTGATTCTCATTCCCTCACGTATGCTTGAGAGGATAAAGAGCTGGTCCAGTATTCCGTGACTGGGACGAAAACTGCATTGTTTCTCTTCTATCCGAGGTTCGACTAACAGACGGAATCTCCTTTCCAGCGCTGTGACATAGACTTTCCCGGGGAGGCTGAAGAGTGTGATCACCGTATAGTTTCAGCACACCCTCCCTCTGTCTTCTAAAAGACAGGAACCACCACCTTGGTCTGCCAGTCCAAAGGTACCACTCCTGATCTCCATCGTAGAGGCGTGTCAACCAAGACAGCTTTACAACATCCAAAGCCTTCAGAAACTCAGGGCGACTCTTATCCACCTGAAGAGCTCTGCATCCAAGGAGTTGTTTAACTGCCTCAGTGACCTCACTCCCGGTGATGGACGAGTCGTCCCCCTCATCCCCAGACTCTGCTTCCTCTATGGAAGACATATCAGTGGTATTAAGGAGGTCCTCAAAGTATTCCTTCCACTGCCTGAATCCTCAGTTGAAGTCAGCAGTGCTCCACCAGCACTTGTACCCCTCCTGAGTCGCCTGAGTTTGCCAGAAACTCTTCAAGGCAGTCCACAAGTCTTTTTCCATGGCCTCTCCAAACTCCTCCCACACCTGAGTTTTTGGTTCAGTCACTGCCCAAGCTGTGTTCCGCTTGGCCTGTCAGTACCTGCTTCGGAAGTCCCACAGGCTAACCAAGCCCGATAGGACTCTGGGACTCCTCCTTCAGCCTAATGGCTCCCTTCACTTTTGTCCATCTGGTTTGGGGGTCACCACCACGTGGGCACCAACCACCTTGCAGCTTATTTTCTGCACACTTGGAAGGAGAGGTGCAATCTGCAACTTTACCTCTATTTTCCATTTAAACGTATACAGAAATGCACTGCCTTACTTAACTGGTACACACTTTAACAAACCTTGATAGACAACGCCAGTGCTGTCTAATAATTATTTACCTTTAATATGTATTTTAGACACATTTAAGGTAATGGATGTTAACTTACCATAAGAAGAGGCATTAAAGAGTTCAACATTAAAGAATATGCATTTGCCAGTTGTCATCTGTCGTTTGTGTGCAGCCAGCATGATCTCTCTTATTTTGTCTGCTCCCATGCACATAATCACCACTGCAGAGAAAATCAGACAGAGACAAAAAGTCATTTAATAGGCTCATCAGTTTATTTGGACACAATAAGTTATGAAAAGGGACAATTAATTTAGGTAAGCTTTAGTGTAATTTACATTAAAAGATAACCCAAGCTCCACAAATAATAGTAAAAATAATAACAATTGAGTCAGATTCACAGTCAGGGTGGTGTGGTTTTGCCACACTTGTATACATTTTTGCATTGTGTGGCAAACAGACATCAAATAATCGTAATTTCTAACAGATTTTCATTCCAAGCACATCAGATATTTAATACATTTAATTCACTGGGTAGCCAGTTACAATATTTCTTGATGTGCAGGTTAGTGCTCCACAATAGCATGTGTCCAGTTCAGAACTGTTAACAACAAAATCAAACGCCCCACATGTCCCAGATGTAATTCTTTTTTGAGGAGCATATCATGTTAATCAAATTCTAACACACATACCTCACATAGCTTCAAATGATGAAAAGAACCATCAAAGTGAAAACAGTAAGAAATTTACCACAAGCCTATCTCCAGCACAGCTGCTGATAATTATTACTGTAAGCAACAGGCCTGACGTGCACGTATACACAGAGCGCTCTGTGGACTATTTCCAACAGTGTGTTGCTGGTTGCACAAAATGTAACCAGTGGATGTGTGGTGTGTATTCCTGGATGCACGTCACTCTGATTAGAGCCTGCAGATGGAACAGATACTGGACCAGCTGCCGTCAGAGACAGCTGGGTAAAGCTAATCAGCTGATGGACTCCATGCAGTGTGCTGCTTTTGGGCCACATTGGCACAATCAGTGCTGTTACTTAAACTGTATATTTTCAGTTTAATCAGTCATTTTAGTCAGACACCGTCCTCACATCTGATGGAACAGATAAGCTTTTAACTTAATCAAGCCCTCTCTACAGACTGCATCATGACTCATTTCATTTCAAAACCTGATTTGATCTTCAAGATGAAGAACTTTCTGATCCTGCTTGATGTCGCTGCACAACAGACAAAGCATTTAGATACACACTAATGAGCTGTAAGGAAAAGATTCATTACAGCAGCCCAGCTTCTTCCATTTCTCAGTATCTGGTGTTCATATGCAGATGTGGACAGGGGCATGCCTGAGAACATCCTACAGAGGAAGGTGCTCAGGAGGTATGAACTGCACAGCTGACTCATATCAACACAAACAACCAGGACTTCAAGTTGTCTCCAGATGTACAAGCTCCTGTTTCTAAGATGGAGTTAATACACTACATAGATGAAACCTATATTTTGTAACCTTTATATACTTAATATAATTTGTTGGTTTACCACCTCAATCATTGCAAAGGGCTTGGACCATAGAACAGAGATTATATGAGTCCTACATTGTTTCACTTTTAATAAGAAGCACCAGCTGCTTCTTTTTTTTAAAAAAACCAAACAAACAGGAAGTGCTTGGTGGCCTGACACACTAATATGCCCTGAGAAAAAGAGGCATGTGCCTTACCAGTTAAACCATATCAAGATGAATAGAGGACACTTTAGTTTAAACGCAACATAACTGTGTCTTTTTCCCTTTTGCTCTCTGGACAAAGCTGTGATGTCCGTGGCACAGGTAAGGACATGCTTTGGTAGACTGGTGATGAAATGGGCCAAACGGCAGGTGTTCCTACTGATGGCTGTCCACATGTGATGGGAAAAATTGTTGGAGATTTGATGCAGAGCTGAGATAAAATGACTAAAATAAACACAGGTGTCGTATATGTCAGTGCTAGAAATGAACCGTGCTACGTTTTTTACAGTTTGATTCACTGCAAGTCAGGATCAGTGCTGGATTTGTATTTTTCTCAAAAGAAGAAAGCTTTACACACATACAGTGTGGAGACATTATTGTAGCGTCTTTAACTTCAAATATAAAACGTCGTGATCCTGTTGTGATTTGGCGCTGCACAAACTGAACTGAGACATGCTCAGAAGATGCTGGTTCTCTTTGGATGCACCTTCATGTGTAACTTAATTTCAGTGACTAAGTTTAACAAATACAGATGCAGCTTCTTCTCATTTGTCCACACTTTGTATTTTGACGTCAGACATTACTGCATTTGTTTAAGCTCCAAACAGAATTCTGGAGTTAAAAAGTGCAGATAAAGTCACTAAACTACGAGTGAAACAGCAACAGCACTTTGTGAGCAAGTATGCACACTTTATTCACACTTGTGGAACACAGATTTAATATAAAATTAAATTATTTTACATTTGAGTTCAGAGATTGGTCTTCACACTCCAACACGCTGGGACAAGTTACCAGAACTATGTAGTCAGTGTTTCTCCAATGCTAAAAACCAACCACTTTTCAAATTGTAATTGTATCATTATTATTATTATTATTATTACTCAATTAAATTCAACAATGCAAAGTCCTCGAAAACGAGAAAACAAATTATTAATCAAAATAATAGAGTTCATATAATGCACCTTGATTTGCGTATTAATTGCAGGAATTTAAAGATAATCATCTGAAGAATTTAAGAAATCCATGTTAGTAAACAGATTCCTCACTACTCTGTAGACCGCAGAGCCTTTTCTGTTTACTTTAAACTAAATATTTAATGATCGAAATGAATGAAGTGAGCCGAGGAGGAAAAAGTCAAATGTAACGAATGATTTTGCTGGGTTGTATAAAAGGGTTTTTTTTCCCCCTCTGGTGTCCCAGTGATTAAAAATAAATAAACCAACAAACACATGGCTGCACAAACAAGGCTTGCAATTGAAAAACAGTAACCCCAGCGCCCCTTCTAATAAGGAAGATTCAGAGTCTCGCTGGAACATTCCTCACAACTCTGTCACTTAAACACACCTCCTGAAATATCCCTTGAGTCAGTGGGACAAACTTCACCTCAGTACTGCCAGCACTGTAGCACCCTTTAATTACACTGGGCTCTACACACACTACTGGCCCTGTATATGCTCTGCAAGCCATTCCACGGGGCAGCGCTTGCAGCCAGCAATATTTCAAAACTTCTGGATTTTCCTTTTTGCTGGGGCGCTGATGCTCGTTACAAACGAACTCAGGAATGGGCCAGCACATGGAGCACTTACTGAGTGCCCACACTGTATTTCAAATGCCCTGTTTTGCCTGTTAGCTTTCAAACTAGAACATAGTGAAAATGGGCAGAGGCAAATTGTAATGCCATTTCCATAAAACAACAAGTGATGTTGGATGTGCTTGTCAGACAGGTGAACAGAATAAGGAAAAGAAAGGAAGGTGGAACATAAATATATATATGTAGGTCAGTTAAACAGAGTCCTTAAAATACAGAAATCAATATTTATTTCCTGACTAACTGTTTCTCCTGATTATTATAGTCCTGGGGTACATATCACTGTCTGAACCTTTCAGCCTGATCATCAGGTCACTTGTGGACATAGACTCAAAGTGGATCACGAGTCCTACAGGAGCCTTGGAGGAGTTCTGTCCTTCATACAGATTCAGGACCAGAGTGCAGGTCTCAGATGGACAAACACTGGAAATGAACCAATCACAAGAAAGGTGCTTTATTTTCAGTTTGTGTTAGAATCTTTATGATGCGATCTTCCTACTACAAAATCGTCTATAACAAATAGTTTGGTTTTTTGTTTGCATATGTTGGGAGAAGCACATAGTTTTGAATTATTGGAGATAAATTATCTGAATTTCAGGGGCTGGACCATGCCTCCAAACACGCCCCTTCCGGTTCTTCTCTATATATGACCCCGCACCCCGCGCCCCAGTTCTACAAGCTGTTCATTCTGGTTTTCATGCCCCACCCTTTACATCTCATTAGTACACGGGGGGATCTGCCAGCCGCCCCCAGGCACCATCGAGGCCTTCAACAAACCGCAGCTCAATTCTTGATTTAGCCATTCGCCTTTATCTACTAAAACGCTGCCAAACCTAAAACAAGGACGTAAGCCCAGCGAGTGAAACTGCACTGTAAGCTGAAAATGGGCGTAATGTGATGTAACAGTTTTGCATGTCTTGCACTTACAACTGATCCAGCGTTTTCAGTTTTCCCTGTTTGCCTAAATATGTCCTCTTTCCACTTTCTTTCCCAGTTATTTAAAATACAAACTTCAACCTTTTTTAATTTCATCCACTTCTGATGGTAAAAACATCTTACATTGTAATTTTATTTGCATTTCAAACTGAGTATAAAACAATTAATTTTTCAGTTTTCAGGAAAATCAAACTAAAGGATCAAATTCCAAATGACATCATCTCAAAAAACTGATCAAATCTGAGAAGCTGAATCGTCAGATTATAACGGGCAAAGCTGACGACAGCCTGAAACTGAAGCTGATAAACATGTGATTCACTGCCTTTAATATTCATGGTTTAAAAGTAGCATAAATGAAGCATTTAGAAAAAAATAATATTACTCTTCAAATCTGTGCTTCAACATAGAAACATGACCCCCAGGTTGACTTAAGGTATTATTGTACAATACCCGCTCCAGAAAGTTGGGACACGGTCTAAAGTAATAACCCAACATTTGGTTCTCAAACATATCAAATCTTTAAACTTTTATTTTTGATGAAAATCTCATCAGTGTTTTATTTTTTGATGGCAATACATCTATAAGTATAAAGAAAACTGCATATGTCAACGTTTACCTGAAGTGGCTCTGAATCTAGTGTTGTATACCACAGCCACGGCTCTATCCATAATGCAATTACAAACACGCAGGCACTGCTTTTTCCAGACCTGGTGGAGAGAAACTGATGGCTGATGACATATTATTAGTTGCCTACGGTAACCTGAACATGTAAAGAGGAGCAGATGGTGCCCAGGAGGAGTATTAATGTCATGGTAGTGTTTCAATTTCTGTAGTTCTCAACACCATTCCTAGAGGAACTGATGAGCTTGGACTGATGAACTGAGACTGTAGTTAAGCTGTAACAGTGTATCGCTCATAAACGTTTTTACTTTAACAGTAAAGAAACATTTTTTCTTTACTGTGTAGATGGATAAAAAATACATAGTTTACATTTTTAGAAAAACAGAAGAAACAATGTAGAACCAGGTCAGCAGGCTTTGTTCAGTCTTAGCATTTAGGATGATATTAGCATATGTTAATCACATAATTTAACACTGATAATTAATGTTACTGGTTAATATGCGCTCTCCTAACCAGTTTCACATAAATGAAACTCCTGCAGACAGGGTTGCTCACCACATTTATTGGTTTACAAATTTTCAGTCTATCGAGGCTCCATCAGGTATAGGGTAAGGCAAATGTAAGGTTATAGGAAGCAATACCTGCTCTACAGGTATTGCTTCCTATAACAATGGCAAATAAAGATCATTTTTAAACTGCAACATGAAGTGCAAGCTAAGGTTGGGCGATATGTAAAAATGTTCCAACTGAAAATCATCAGTCGCACATGCGCAGACTTTTTGATGGGTGGAGCAATGTAATCATGCACAGACTGATTTGTGCGTTTAGAACACAGAAAAAGTCCAAACATGGACGAACTAATTGCCAAATTGCACACTGGAGGAGAAGGCGCAGAGAGAAATAGACTGTCAGCGAGGAGGTCGTAGACGGAGAGGACGATCCACTGGTTTGGTGGAAAATACATGAAAAACATTTCCCATTGATGTCACACATGGCACGGAAATATCTGTGTATACCAGCCACAAGCACACGGCAGAACGCGTCTTTAACACCGCTGCTAATGTTGTTAACCACCTGTGCACACTGCTAACACCTGATGAGGTAAACATGCTCGTTTCCTGTCACAGAATTTATAAGTTTTGTGTGGAGGGAATATTTGACATTTTCTTGTTTGTTTCAGTATTAATATAGATACTTTTTGGATTATTTATGTATTTATTTGTTTATTTATTTATTTATTTGAGATGTGCCGAATTGCACAAAAAACTTAACTTTACGTCAGAGATTTTTTTTTTTATGTTCGCTGGAAAAGACGTTTCAATTTTGAATGTATTTGTTGTTTGGTCGAGTGTGTCAGACAGATAAACACTGGAACGACTGGAACGCATAGGAACACGGAAGGTCACCTTTTCCGTTCCCATTGAATGCCTCGGGACGTGACAAATCGCCAGTACATTACGCGTCGGGAATGAGAACAGGCTGAGGTTGTGACCTACCTCCACCAGCTGAGCCAAGGCAGCATGGATGCATGCTTTCATATTGTTCAATCATGTTCCAAGTGTTGCTACAGAATTTGAGACTCATCAGAGGAGACGATATTTCTTCAGTCTTCAAACGGAAGTCTTCTAGCTAATGGAAGCACCTGTCATCATATTAACTGATATGGGGGACAGGTAACATCTGAAAACAACACTAGCTCCATTTTAAGTGATTTTATCAAAATGTACTAATTGGCTTTCATGAATAATAGAGTGCGATTACCTGTGAGACAGCTTTACACCTCGACTCTTACTGCTGAGCCGTATATATGTTGGAATATATGCTGTATATGCAATGTGGAATATATGCAGAATGTATTCTGATACTATCAAAATAAGAATGGCCTGTTCTGAAAAACACATCAAGCGTTGGTATGTTGCTCCAAAACCTGTTTATATTGTTCTGCATTAAAAGTTAAGGTAAATTCACAACAAAAGCAGATTAAAGGTTATTAAAGGATAAACCGACCCTTTGGGTCTTTATAAATATAGTAAAGGAAACACAAAACTCAAAATATCACAACACAAGAATCTGATTTTCTGGCTTTTCCAAGTGGATGACATGGATGTGGGGTGGTTGTAGCTTAGGAGGTAGAACAGATCATCTATGAATTAGAACGTTGGTGATTTAATCCCTGGCTGCTACAGTCAGCATACCCAATGTCTTTGAGCAAGATCCTATCCCCAAGTTTCTCTCCAGTCCATCCAGAGAGGGATGTTGGAAAGTAAACCCTTAGCCATAGGAAAACCTCATAAATGGGTGAAAGAGATATGTTGTATAAAGTGTTTTAAGTGCTCAGAACCAGCCCATTTTACCATTTACCAATACTACAGATAAGAAGCTAAGGACTTAGCAAATCCCTTTGAGTAAGAACTTTGCAGCACTGGGGAGAAAGAGCACCTTTTAACCGGAGCTCTCTGTCAAACAGGCCTCAGTGAGGGCAGGCATTTGACATTTGAAAGGTTGCAGCATCAAACGAGAAAGCAGAGAGATAAGCACAGAGAGTCTAACCACTAACAGCAGAAAGCACATAGCAGACACAAAAGTCTGTACCATTTGAGGTCTTAATGCATCGATCATCCAGGTAAGGATATCCCAAAACTGGACGTGGTGTTTTCACAAAACACTTTTCAGTAATGATGGGATTCCCCCAGCAGCCGGAGCTTATATCAGAATAACTAAGGGGACGTTCAAAGTCACCATCACTCAAAAGGAAAGACTGAAGCTCGATTTTAAAAGTAGATGACGCATCTATTTCCTGGACACCTAAAGGCTTTGAATCCCATTCTATTTTTGGAAACTGTGAGAAATGCAAGACAGTATGAGGTTAGAGCTGGGCGATATAAGATTTTTTCATATCACGACATGTTTTTTTCATTTCAGGCGATAATGATATATATCAGAGCAGAGCAGGCTGTACCTGCTTCGGAGACTCAGGTCGTTTGGAGTGGAGGGCCCACTCCTGAAGACCTTCTATGACTCTGTGGTGGCCTCAGCCATCTTTTATGGTGTGGTCTGCTGGGGGGGCAGCATCTCTGCTGGGGACAGGAAGAGACTGAACAGGCTGATCCGAAGGGCCAGCTCTGTTCTAGGATGCCCTCTGGACCCAGTGGAGGTGGTGAGTGACAGGAGAATGGTGGCTAAGCTGTCATCCCTGTTGGACAACATCTCCCACCCCATGCAGGAGACTGTGACAGCACTGAGCAGCTCCTTCAGTGGGAGACTGCGGCACCCACGGTGTGGGACGGAGAGATTTCGCAGGTCTTTCCTCCCCACTGCTGTCAGACTCTACAATAAAGACTTTTGCAGCTGATCAAACACACAAACCCACACATGTGCAATAAGACTGCTATACGTGCAATTCTTCTTCTGACGAAGTTGTGTTTTTGTATTTTCCTACTCAGTTGTATATAGTATTTGTATTTCTATTTTATTCTATTGTATATATTATTCTATTCTATTTTATTCTATTGTACATAGTATTTTATTTTATTTTATTTTATTTTATTGCATTCCAGTGTTTTCTAATTTCTGCTACATAACTTTGCACTTTTGCTGTAACAAAACAAATTTCCCACCTGTGGGACTAATAAAGGCCATCTTATCTTATCTTATCTTATCTTATCATGATATAAGCCAAATAACTATATTTGTAAGATTTAAATGTGCCGTTGCTCACAAGTAAAATGTGAAATAATTAGCAGCTTGTTTTAATTAAAATATTTATTTCCCATAATAAGTTCAACAGGGCAGATGTACTTAAGGAACATGAGACTTCAGTTTCAGATAAATAAAGGCAAATATTGCAAACTACACAAAAGGCAGCCGCTAAAGCGTTTAAGTTTCAAAATAGAACAAACAAAACAGACTAAATTGTCAATTCCACTTAGAAACAAAATATTAATTCTAAAAATAAATCTTAGGTCGTTTTATAGAAGAACAGACAAAATTGACTAACTTTTGTCAATATCAAATAAACTGAGAACTAAAAGGAAATTCTCAATCTCTCCTTGTTGTATAGCTTAGCTTTTCAAACAGTTTTAACAGTTACTTTAGTCTGACAAAAGCCGAATGACGAATTAGCGCTTTCAGTCAGAGATTGAGCATGCACCGCTTTATTGTATACCTTCACACTACGGAACTTCTGTGGCCCTTCCGTTTGACAATCTCTCCAGAATTGGAACCATCATCTGTTTTTTCTTCGGTAACCTTCGCTCACGCTCTCGGTTCATTTTTCTCTAGTCGGCAAACTCATTTCCTTCATTACCCGGGCTGCACGGCTGCAAAAACAAATACACATGTGCGCCTTGGCGCTTGTGCTGTATGTAACAAGTCACGTGATGTGACACTGCGGCTGTGATTGGTTCGGCTCTGCGCTACTTAATTTTGATTGGCCGTTCTTTTTTCTTTTTTTTTAAGAGGACAAGAGAGATGAGGCCTATCGCAATAGTTACATTTTTCTATCGAGAAAAAGTTATTTCGCAATACATATCGTTATCGTTCTATCACCCAGCTCTATATGAGGTCTTTAAGATATCACTGACCTGATCATTCAGGACTTGACACTGGATGGAGAAGGATTTTAAATTTAATTCGAGACTCAGTAAGTCAGTAAAGAGAAGCTCATATGGGCGAAATATGAGCTCTCGTTTTAGTTCCTGTTAGTATTCTCCCTGCTCTGTTATTATAAAACGGCAACCTATACTACATTATTATTATTAAGGAGTTCCTATTACTGAATGATCCTCTCATTGATTGTCATTGACTTCACTCTTAGAGTCACCACTAAGCAGCATATTAATGACATGACATTTGTGCACATGGGTGGCTGTAGCTAAGGTGGTAGAGCAGATCAGCTACTGATTGGAAGGTTGGTGGTTCGATTCCTGGCTCCTCCAGTCTGCATGCCAAATATCCTTGGGCAAGATACTAACCCCAAATTGTCCTCCGATGCGTCCATCGGAGTGTGAATGTGTGTGAATGCTTATTAGTTGCACTTGAGTTTAGAAGTGCTTGTGTGATTGGGTGAATGAGGCATGTTGTATAGAGCGCTTTGAGTACTCCGGGAGAGTCGAAAAGTGCTATATAAGAATCAGTCCATTTACCATTGGATGCAATGTGGTCAAATGTCTGTGTTTGTTGTATCTCCCCTGTCAGTTGTGATCAGTGCTGGGGTCGTCATGTGTTACACACATTACACAACACTGTTCTTAAAAGTAATCCAGTGTGTTACTTAATTACTACCAGGAGAAAATAATTCATTATGCTACTTGTTATATTAGTGTTGCATTTCGCCATGAGATGACCTGAAACACATTTAAACCCAAGTCTCCAGTCCCACACAAAGCCCTGTCCTAATATGATCTTTCTCTCAGTATTTAGGTATGAACGAACACAAAGATGAAAACACAAAGCAAAGATGAAAACCAGAACAAACTTTATCACCACAGTGACTCTACCTTAGAAACATGAACAGGTAGAAACAGAGGCTGCAGTCCAACTGCTTACCTGTTTGTTACCTGTTGAAGTTCAGGCTCTGGCTGCTAGGGTCAGCATTCGCCCACTCTAACATCACTTTGGGTTTATGGCTAGCTTAGCATTAGCATGCCATCTGTGTAGATGGATGCAGCTTGCACTTTAACGTTGCGCTCTCATCATTTTATGTAGTAAAAGTAATGTCCATATCCATGCTGTAGACTGCAACACGCAGACTGAAATCAGCTGATTGTAGCTTGAGTGCATGTCACACTGATAAGCAGACTAACTATTCACCCGAACTGAACTACTGTGACTCAGCTCTCTGCAAAACTGAGTCCCATCCCTACTGTTTATGCAAGATATTTGGACATTATTTCTGTTTTAGCAGTAATAACTTGCTATTAACCACAGACGTCATTATTTCCTTATTGCTGATCAAGCATCTCTGTGCTGTCAGATGAAAGCAACACCATACAGCACACAAAAAATAACTAATAATATGTAATTATTATCAAGTTGACCTGTTCATGTTGGTGCCAGGACACCACTCTGGATTGTTTGGGCCCTTCCAGCCGTGGTGATATTTCCCAGTACAATAGTTGCTTTGCAGGCTGTAACGCTGTGCTGTCTCTGAGTGACGGGCCAACAACACCATTTATAAAATCATGTTGGCAGTTGTTTTACACTCAATTAGTTGTTCATCTTGAACAAGTTGTGTAATATGCAACAGTCCATACAGTGTTGCACTTTATGATTAGAGTATGTTTGTGGGCATTTCTGGTCTTCTGGACTCTTCATACAGAGTTTTGTGTAAAAGCTGATCATGTCCTACAAACGTGACATCATAACAGATGAGAGAAGCAACTGAGTGCCAGAGGGGAAAAAAGCTGAGAGCTGTCACAGCATCATCAGACGTGATGCCTCTCACTGGAAGCTAGTTAGGAAAGTAAAGATTTACATTTCTTAGAAAAACCTGCTGTGTTCACATTGGTTATTGATATTTTTGTGTAGCCGTATATGAAACATGGAGGAGGGTTCAGCTCTGCCCACTGCTCGGTTGTTGAATCCCATAAAATATCTCAAACTAATTTCTTGCTATCAAGTGCACTTAGTCTCTCGTCACCATTTAAAGTTTATCACAGGCAACTTTTTAGGACACCGGCACAGCCGCTACTCTGATACGGTGCCACTTCCTCAGGGGCTGTCATGACCACAGCAGCGGTGCCAACAAGCTGCTAATCAGTGTTTTAGCCTCGCGCTTTAAGCACATACCACATGTTCAAATGTGTTGAGTGAGTCCCTGGCTGGATTGCTGGGTGGCCCTGTGATTTGCTGCATGTCATTACCATGCTTTATTTACCAACAGTAATCCCACTGGTTTAAATGGTCTTGGCTTCTTTACTTTCAAGTGGAGTTTTGATTTTAATGGCTCCATGCAAAAACACCTCTGGACACGCTCGCAGAGAAGAAGCTGTGTGACATAGTGATGAGCACTGAAACAGAGCAATCATGTAGACGTGACAGCATACATGATGCTGGTTGGCTGCTGTGGTTCCAGGTGAGTTGGAAATGTTCCTGGAGAGAAGGAGTCCAGATTGTCAAGTGAGAAGCAACAAAACCTTTAGACACGAGATGATGAACCATGCAGACAGCATGCAGGATGTTATGTAAGTCTGTCTAAGCAATGGAGGCAGTGGGTGGGGTGAGGCCAAACAAATACACACATGCCTATCACCAGTGATAGCTTGTGCTACACGAGGGATGTTTGCTTGGGTCTGAAGAGGAACGGGCTGAAAAATCACTGCTTTTTAAAGTATTTATTAATGTTTTCAGAGCTGTGAGGAATCACTGCAGAAGCAGCAGAGTTATATCTGACAGGGTTTCTCTCAGTTACAGGACGGCTTCCTTCTGTATTCATCTTAATTTTCTAAAAACACCAGAGGTTTTTAAAAATCTGGGATTATAATTGGATTCATTATTATAGATGTTAAATTATATTATCTACTGTAGATAGTGCCATGCAAAAGTATTCGACCTCTTTCTGATTCCTTAGTTTTTTGCATATTTATCACACATGATTCAGATGAAACAAATTTTAATAAGATAACATGATTGGTTTTTAATAATGGTTTCACTGTAAGATTAAACATATCAGATTTGAGTGTGGACTTTGAATAGGCCACTAAAAAACCTGTTTTTTAAAAACTATTCAGAGGAAGACACTCTGTGTGTCCTGCTGCAGAACATGAGTGAGCAAACTGACATTGTCCTAGAATTCATGGTTCCACTAATTATATCCAGATCCTGAAGCAGCAAAGCAACCCCCGACCATCACACCACCACCACCATGTTGAACTGTTGGTGTGATGTTCCTGTTATGAAATGCTGTCTTAGTTTTACATCAGCAGCGATGTCCATAGACCATTTCCCCCCAAATAATCAAACATCGTGTTTTGGCCCATGTGAGATGAGCCGGCGTTTCTCCTGGAAATCGCCCATCGATGCCGCTTCGCCGTCTCTTTCTTATTGTTGAATCACAGGCTTTGACATTAAAGGGGTGTGGCTAAGGAAATTAAACCCAGCTCTCCAAAAATGATGTGGTTAATCACGTGACTCATGATTTAACAAATGGGGGCAATTACTCTTTTTTTTCACAGGACCAGGTGGGTTATTTAAATCATCATGTAAAAACTGCATTTTAAATTTGTCTAATATTAAATTTGTTTGATGATCTGAAACATGAAAGTTTGAGAAATGTGCAAAAAAAGTGAAAATGCTTTTTCACTCTGCCTTTTGTTATGTGAATCGTGTGGTAAGAGAACAGGACAGAATAGGGAATAAGAGGAAACATCTCTCACAGCTTCAGGTTGCTTATTGTGTCTGATAAAACATTTAGTTGATTCAATGAACTGTCAGTTAATCCCTGTGCCTGAACAGATTGTGCTGGTTTTGGTAATAATGCCATTTATTGCGTGTACTGAAAGGCTGTGGAGGAGAAGATTACAAGACTGACCTAATTCAGACTGCTGAAGCTGAAACTTGGATAGTTGTTAATGTACAGACTGTGAATTTGTGTGACAGTGCAGGTATATACTTGTACTTACATTTTCTGGCAGTGCCTAATTTAGCCCATTATGATTGTTTAATTACCTGAAATCTGCTTTAGTGGAGGACTATGAAGTGCATGTACAAACTGATATGTCAGATAAATACAGGGTTGTGAAGGGCACATCAGTGTAGGGCTCATTTGTTTCATCAACTGAAACAGAACACAAACAATATGTAGTCTACACCAAGCTATGAATGATGGTTAGCTGTCAGCCAAATCCAGTGACCTAAAGTCAAGACTTATTTCAGACACCGTCTAATTAAGGGAGACGCTTTAAAGTGACTAAGGAAAGCTGCTTTACCTCCCATGTCATTGATGCTTCGCAGGAGCTCGTCCGTGTCCAGGGGTTTGTCTTCAGTTAACACATAGCTTTCGATGTTATAGTTACTCATCAGATGGTATACTCCTTCTAACGTGAAGTAACAGTTCCGCTGCTCCCGGTCGTCCTCGAAGACCAGCAGAGCGCTCTTCCAGGTGAAGTGTTCAAACATCGCCGTGAAAGTCTCTGCCATTTTCACGTAGGACGGGGCGATGCGAGTCAGGTGGGAGTATTCTTTGTTCTTGTTCGCGAAACCCGTGGCGAGGGCACCTGCCGAGATCACCGGGATGTTCCAGTGGGACGCCAGCCTTACCACTGCCGCAGCCTCGTACTCGCACACAGGACCCAGGATCAGGTCGGGCTTCTGTCCGCAAGACCTGTCCGCTAATGTGAAGAAAGCATCATAGAGGCAGTCGGAGTTTTCAAACTGGATGTTGAAGTTGAACCCAGAGTACTGACCCCCGTCCGCCTTCAGTCTCTTTTGTGCGTAATGGATCGCTGGTGCGACTCGTTCATATGAAAAAAGATAAGAATTATTTTGTGGCAAAAATACCAAAACATCTATGTCCTCGGTGATGGTGTTTGTCATAACTGGGCTCAGGGCTACCAAGAAATAGACACATAGTGTTCTCAAATGTGGCATGGTAGCACTTCCTCTTCAAGACAGACAGCAAAAGACTTTTAGAGAAATATTCTTCCAATGTTCCTTCCCTCAAGTTGGCTCTCGGCAGCGCACATAGAGCTGCAAACAGAAAGCCCTCTGTCGTTAGTAAATGCCTTAATAGTAAATAACTGTATTTGTCTTTGGGAGAAGCCAATCTGCCAGAATGGGTGTGTTTTATTCTGCATTTAGAGTCGCTTCCCAAGCTTCTGAACCTGTTCAAACTATTTTCTCAACAGTTGATCGTGCCAGGCTCGGAAATTCTTCCAGCTCAGTCAACAGCCATCATACACGCTGGCTCCGGCCTGGAGTTTAGAAGCATCTTTTCAGGATTATTCATGCGTCATCGGAGCGCTGCCCACCTCCTTCTTAAAGCTACACCGCTCCCGAGCGCACAATGAGCCACTTCAACGTAGCACGACTTAATGCGCTCCAGTTAATGCAGATGACGGCTCTTTATTTCTTGTTGATCAAGCTCTAACCATCTGTAACACAGCTATAGATCATTTATTTAGACAGGGTCAAACTGCAGGTGTGCATGGACTCTGCAGTAACCAAGATTTCTGTACAGACATTTTCAGCATTAGTAGCAAATAAGTCGAAAGACTGGTGGAAAAATGTGACCAAAAATTAAAATTTTGATGTTGATGGTATACAAACGATTTAAATGAAGCCCTAAGTTCTTTATTTTTTAAATGTTGGCAGTGAACTGGCAAAGAAATCATTTTAAGCTCAGCAGTGCATGCTTACACTGCTGACAAGCCTCTTGCAAAAACACTGTACACCATAAACAACAGTATAAACGACAAATTACAAGTCATGTCCGTGAGAAACAGGAAGAAACCCAGCAAAGATCTGACACAGGACCTGAGAGATGCATCTGACCCTCCAGTGGATCCATCTAATGTCACTGAGGCATCATCAGAAATGCTCCCAGTGAAAGCGTTGTTGTCAAGAAGCCATTCTTAAGGAAACAGGGAGGAAAGGCTGAGGTTTGCCAAATTACTCCAGAACAAGAAAAAACAAGAAAAGGACAAACATAAAGCAGAGATGTGTTTCTGTCAGAGGGGTTAATGTGTGGAATAGTTATGACAGTGATTTAAAAAAGGTGTACTTCATTTTCCTTGTTTAAAAACATGTTTAAAACTAGAGTTTCAAGAATGAAATGAGCAATAATAATAATACTGAAACTCTTGGTTGTTTTGCTTTGATTATTGTTATGAAATTTAATTTAATGTATTTACTTATCTAAGGTGGAAGGTTTTATGTTTTGTTTTTTGTTTGTTTGTTTTGCTCTTTTGCTTCAAGCCCTGTGTACACGAGCTGCACACTAAATGATCTTTTGTTTAAAGGCTTGGCGTAATACGCATGTGATTAGCTTTGTCTCATGCTTTCTTGCTTTGTGGTAGATCTTAATTCTGTATTCATTGAGATATTTGAATGCTAATCAAATAAAAATAAATGTTAAAAAATCACTGGAAGGCCGTATGGAGTGGAGAATCCAGATTAGCCTTTTTGGATCCAAATCGCCATCAGTATGTTCAGAGGAGCTCAGGATGGAGGTACCACAAGTGAGGGTCTACAGCACAGGTGTCGAATTCCAGGCCTCAAGGGCCAGTGTCCTGCAGGTTTTAGATGTATCCTTGATCCAACACAGCTGATTTAAATGGCTAAATGACCTCCTAAACATGTCTTGATGTTCTGCAGAGGCCTGGTAATAAACTAATAATTTGATTCAGGTGTGTTGGCCCAGGGTGAGATCTAAAACCTGCAGGACACCGGCCCTTGAGGCCTGGAGTTCGACACCCCTGGTCTACAGCATGGGTCCCCAATCCCAGTCCACGAGGGCCGGTGTCCCTGCAGGTTCTAGATGTGTCCTTGATCCAACACAGCTGATTTAAATGGATAAATGACCTCCTCAGCATGTCTTGAAGTTCTCCAGAGGCCTGGTAATGAACTAATCATGTGATTCAGGTGTGTTGACCCAGGGTGAGATCTAAAACCTGCAGGGACACCGGCCCTCGCGGACTGGGATTGGGGACCCCCTGGTCTACAGTCATCTTTGGAAAACAGTGGAGGCTCGGTCGTGGTTTGGGGCTGTGTTTCAAAGTCTCTGATTGGACAATGATCCCAAAGATGCTACCAATGCAGTAACTGCATACCAAGATAGAAAACACACAACACAACATTATCAGTAACAGACTGGCCTCCCCGGAGTCCAGATCTCAAAATCATTGAATAGGTGTGGGATCATCTTGATAGAAAAGCTTTGAACGTCCTTCAAGAAGCCTCGAAAACTATTCCTGAAGACTGCTTGGAGGAATTAAAAGAAAGCTGCCAGACAGATATCAGTCTGTGTTGAAGAATAACCGCAGCCGTGGTGAAGCCGTATGAAACAGATAAATTGTAAATAAAACAGTAGACAGATAGAACAAGTGTGTGCACAGTGATGGAGTTCACGGCCTGTACTAAGAACACAAACAGCAGAGAGATCCAAACGAACAGAGTGAGCGACTCCTGTGAATGAATAAACAAAGCAAACAAAAAAGCTTCAGCTCATAACCTCTGCACTTATCATGGCTCATTAACATGTGTCACTAATGACCCTCCTACTGACGCTGTCTAAAGACACCTTTTGTTTGCTGGCATTCAGACTGCAGTCTGCTGACGTTAGTGCTGATGTTTTCCACAGATTTTGTAACATTTAAAATCATTACATGGAAAATGATGTGGAAAGCATTTTACAGAATGTAAAGAATAATTCTGCACATCTTTATTTATTGTACAAATTACACCAATTAGACCACTGCCTAGAGAAATTATGAAATTATGGTCATTAGGCTCAGCTCAGCGCACATGTAATCTCATCTTTTACGTCTGGATTCATGTTTATTTTTGAGAAGGAAGTCTGAGCAGACATCCTGCTGAACCTGTAGGCTCAGCTGTGCCTCTGCTCTTTTTGTTGTTGATCATTTCTGACATCAGAATTATACAGATGCAGTACTGAGTGCATTGTGCATTGTGCAAGAAAACGGCCAATTTGATTTCCCAGGCTGTGCGTTGATAAGCATGACTGCACTGACTTCAAGAATATCCAACACCTTCAGGATGAACATGAAAATCAGTTGTGGCCAAGTCCTAACTGCCCACATTACCTAATGCTCCTGAAATTATTTCATGTGATACACATTCTAATTGTTTTATATGTTTTATGTTATATTTACTTTTGGTTACAGGCATAGAAATACAGTATATAGGTGAACTTTTTGCCAGTGATCCATTGCACAGTTACGCAGCCTGACCTCAGCTGTCTGCTTCATTAGTCTGGCCATAAATGTCTTTAAGGACACGATAAATAGATAAAGAGAAACTAAAGCTTGCTTTCCCGTGTTTTTCACACGCTGTCATAGCACTGATGTACTGAAGCAACAGTATCTAACACACAGAAGTGTGTGATTTTACTCCCCTCTGCTGGTCATTTCTTACACCTGGACACTGAAAATGCAGCCAATTTAAAGAAAGTGTCATGATCGGCTGTGTGGCAGGCAGGCAAGCAGCAGTGGTGGATCCAAAATGCAGGACTCAGACATGGAAGTACAACTTAAAGCGCAGCTTTATTGCTGGGAAAAACCTCTTACTTAACTAAACTCACCAAAAGACAAACAAAAACCCTGGAGGAATAAAACACGGGAACTGGAATACTAAACAGTAGTGATGGGTCCAGCAACACTGACGCACCGGCGCATGTATCAAGCTCACCTAGCGATGCCTGTATCGGTGCATGCGTCGCTTTAAGAAAAAGTCACGTGATCGATACAGCTGCTGTATCGCTCATTACCAACGTGCCAAGCTGTGTTTAAAAGGTACCGCATCCGCATCTGTCAACGGAACGAGTCGCCACCAAAACCCCCCCACAAATTGAGTCTCGCAAAGATAAATAAAAATACACATCTTTCCATAACAAAATGGAAATGTTTCTGCTGTGTGGGATCATTTTGATCTTTTAACTGCAAATAGTTTGTCTGTCTTTGTTTCAGTGTAATCTATCAGAATAGGAAAAACAGCAATGTGACCTGCAGTGTAAATTATTTATTTCATTTTATGCAGGTTAAATGTCGCATCTGTTCTGCAGAGCTTTCTTACAAACAAAAGCACCTCCTCAGTGTTACAGAGGCATTACAGAGCCAAACATGAAAATGAGGAGACAAACACACTGAGAATGAACACAGGTCGGCCTATATTGACACTGAACAGCTTTATCAACACTTTTCTTTTTTTTTATTAATATGTGTTTTATTATTTTGAAATCAAGCATCTAGGAAGACTGTTCTGGACCAGGCAGTCCTGAAGTTTATTATAAAGGACTGCCAACCCCTTAGTATTGTGGAGAGTGTCGGAGAGAAACATTCCAAGATTAGAGGATCCTTTAAGGTACTGGGGGAATAGGAAGACATCTTATCAGAACCTTTTCCACCTGACTTTACAGCTTTTGTGTACCCCAGCTTCATCTGTGGCTGTGAGTTTTCCAAAGCTGGGGAAATGGTGTGAAAACCCCCCGCAATAGACTGAATGCAAAAACATTGGATAAACTTATTTTTCTGAATAGAAATTTATAATAAACTCTGAATCAATTACATTTAAATGGGTAATATTATATTCACAATACTTTCATTTTAATTTTTACTTTATGTCATTCACAATATATTTTATAGATGTCTACAATATTTGCAATGTAAAACACATAAAATGATTCCATGGAAAGTACAATACCTTACAGTGTATACACGTATGACTATGTCATTGAATCAGTGTCTGTTGTGAGTCTCAAGTAAGTTCCCTGCAATGATATTTAAGGTCCAGCAGGTGTCAGTATGGAGCAAAACAGCAACACTGTGTCGACACAGTATTGATACAGTTTGGGGAATGTGCTGAAACGCTTCACGAGCCCTCATCTACCCATCACTACTAAACAGGAGCTGGAGACTAAACACTGGAAACACGGAGGCAAAACACACAGCTAGTGGAGGGTACGACACGACAGAGAGCACAGGAAAACACAGGGCTATATACACAGGGAAGTAATCAGGGAATGGGCAACAGGAGGGAGACACAGCTGGGAGAAATTGGACTAACAAGACAGGGGAGAGGTAAAATTGAACACACTGACATCACACAAGACCATGATCCTTCAAAGTAAAACAGGAAACAAAACATACTTTACTAAGACACGGACTAGACAGAGAGAGACAGACTAGACACTGACCAAAACCTACTAAATAATAATCATAATCAAAACAGTATCACTGATTAATCAGAACATAATCATAATCTAGAAAAACACCAAAACATGAGAAACAGAAAGCTGGGTCAAAATGACCCAGAACCGTGACAGAAAGTGATTTACTGTAACATTCAAATTCAGTGTTCAGAGATGCACTGCTTCACACTGTTGCCTCACAGAAGGGCTCTAGTTCAAGCCAGCCGGTTTTTCTGTATGGAGTTTCATATGTACTCGATGTGCCTGCGTTGGTTGCGGGTGTATTGTGGCAGAGAGAGAACTCCAAGGATCAGACAATCCCACTTGACAATGAAGGGTTGGAGGAATTCCTTTTTAAATGGGAAAGAGTAGCCAAAAGTAGACACGACATGCAGCACTGGCATATAAAGGCAATGGTACTGAAAGGAGGTTAGTGGGGGAAAAATGCTCAGTGCATCATGGGAAGTCTCCCACAGCCTGAGCCTCAGCCTCAAACTGCTGGGATATACACCTACAGCAGGGAGGATATAGTACCATCACAGTATGAGGCTACGTCCACACTAGCCCGAAAACGGCGTTTTCGTCGGAAAACGCTCCGCGTCCACACTGTCGTTTTCAGTCGTTTTCACAGAGTTGTGCGTCCACATTGAAACAGCCGAAAACGCTTACGTTTCAGTCCTGCGCATGTGTGAAACGCAAGAAGATTCGACCTGCCTCATTTCTGTCAGCCGTGTATTTACTTTCTGGCTCTCTGAAACATCGCGGCAAAATGTCGAGGAAAAGCACCGAGTTTTTGAAATGGACTAACAATGAGGTGGAGTTGTTGCTGCGAGTAACACAAAAGTACAAAGTTGCAAAAGCGAGTTAGAATTAAAGAATTTGAAGAAAAGCTATCTGGAGCATGTACAGAGTGATATTAATCTTTAATAGGGCTCAAACAAAACAATTGCTGTGTAATGCCCTCTGCTATCTTGGTTTAATTGGTCACATGACTGCATCACATGACTAACATGCGTCATTGTTTTAGAAAGTCTACGTTTTTGCTGTCCACACTGGGCCTGGAGAGTCCCTGCCTTGGAGCCAGCCACACCTGTGATAATCACTCACCTGTTGCTGATCTACCTAATCAAGGAGCTCTACTTAAGAGAGCAGTGGAGCAGCAGTCGGTGCGGGATTGTTAAACTAGAAATACAGTTAGTGCACAGCTTGTGGTTTCAATTACTCTCTTGTTGGAATGGTTAATGTGTTTAGTCGGCCGGTGGATGGGACGGTACTCATTGTGGCATCTCTTGTTTCCAATGTGATTACAGAAACGTGTGGAGGGAGCAGCACAATGTTGAACACAGGCACCGAGGAGGACGAAGCACTACCACGCATCACGGAGAGGAATCACGGCACGGGGAATTGGGAGAGCACACACTGTGGATTGTTGGCGCTGTTTTCTCTGTAAATAAACACACTTTCTCCATTCTAAAAGTCTGGCATTTGGGTTCTCCTTCAGCCAACCTTGACATGTGGTTTAATTTAGTTGTGTGGATGCCCTCAAAGGCATCCACACTATTGAGTTCCTGTTTCTCTTTAAACTTTATTCTTCAAGTTGCTCCCCCGTTTTTCGGCACTTAACTACTCCCTCAGTTTTCAGCCGATTTTCTCCGTTCAAACTCTAAACTGTTCTGCTCTTTCTGCTAATTCCAGCTATATCTTTTGGTGTTTATTACTATTATACTTTTTAAAAATTACACTTTTTTCCTTTAATTTGTCCCATTGAAATGAATGGAAAACTTCCACAATTCTGCTAAAACTTGCTTGGTTTTGAAACTTAACTACTTCCTCATACTTTCACCTAGAAACTCCATTCAAAATTTAAAATGTTCTCAAATTATTGGCCTATTCCTGTATAATTCAGCTTTTTCAGATCTTCTACCGTTTTAATCTTATCCCTCTTTAAGTTTTCAGTTGCAAAATTGTGATTTTTCAGAAAATACATGCGTTGCTATGGTTGCTATGCAATTAACTCAGAGTGTACACTCGTCCATTCTGAATTTTCTCTTCATGTTCCAACAACTTCTTGCTACTCACTCAATTTCCACTCAACCCCCACAAATTATACATCAAAACGTAGGTATTTTTGCTGGCTTTCAGGCAATGTCACTATCTTTATTGTGAGATTTACCGTTTTTTCGCAATTTGCCTCGAAGTGACACAAGGTCTGAAAACTCCCCATTCAAAGTCTATGGGGAGGTTTTAAAATTCAGAGCTGAAATTCTCTAATGAGAGGCATTTTCAAATCGTCATATCTCTTTAACAAAACAAAGTTAGGACATGAGGCTTGTGCCAATATATCTTCAGACACTGCTGACACTCACAGTGGAAGCAGTTTTTACAGTCATCTTACCGTTGAGCAATGAGTTACGTTTGTTTGAGGGGTGGAAATCTGTCCTTCTCTCAGTCTTCAAACTCTGGAAATGAAGCCGTTTCTTCTCTCGTCATATCTCCGCGACGGAGGTACAAAGAGCTATGAAAATCGCAGTCAAAATACACCAAAGTCCGCTGATTCACCCAGTACAAGAATTATGCTGCTAGCCCTCCTAGTTTTTGAGTTACACGACATTTTGTAACTCCAAAAAACGGCGTTTTTCACCTCTCACCGCGATCTAATTCTGACTCCTCAAGTCTCTGTGTTTTAGACACCCGCCCCCTTTGTGACCAGACCTCATTTGGCTCAGAGGGTTGAGCAGCTTCTGTGAGACCTGGTGGCAGAGGTTCGAGTCCTACCTGTGACAGTTGTTACACATCTTCCCTGCTTGCATGCACTCTCCTTTCTTGACACTCTTCAGTGTACCCTTACACATAAAGCCATCTCCATCAAGCGCGTCTACACCTCTTTTTTAGCAGATAATTCTGCTTTTTCAGTTGTTTTCAGCAACTGCTGGTCAAGTCTCTGTCTTTCAGCCACCCACCCCTTTTCCAGGTGGCGCAATCAGTAATGACACGGCTCTGCAGCTCAAAGGTCGTGGGTTCAATCCTACCTTGTTCAACATTTTGTTTTTCACTACAAATTTATACACTATCACAGACCTGTAATTTATTTTGCTAATTTATTACAATTCTGCAAAGTTTTATGATTTTAGCAGCTTTTCTAATATAGACCTAAGATTCTTGTTAACATGGCAGAAATACATACAAGTACACAGCCTGATGAAGCAGACAGAGGCAGTACCTCTGATTGGTGAATTTGAGCAGAACCAGGTTGTTCTGCCTCTTTTCAGCAGAAATTCTGCTCATTCACCTCTTTTCAGCGCAACGTTCTGCTTCTTTCCCTCTTTTCTGCAGAAATTCTGCTGAGTCACCTCTTTTCTGCAAAATTTTCAGCCTTTTCACCTCTTATCAGCACAATTCTCAGCAGCTTCTGCTAATTTCAGCAGAATAAGTAATGACATGGCTCTGCAGCTCAAAGGTCGTGGGTTCAATCCCACCTTAGTCAACATTTTTTTTTTCACTACAAATTTATACACTATCACAGACCTGTAATTTATATTGCTAATTTCTTTCACTACAAATGAGTAATGCAAAAACATACTATGTCTGCAACATCACAGTATATCTGTTATGTTATAGTATTACTACTTAATCACAGTATTTCTGCCAATTCAAGGAGGCTGACTGTTACTAAGTGCATCAGTGTACATAGGTCATCTGTTGTGTTGGAGTGCCCTCTTGTGGCGCCTTTTGGGTAGTGCCTTAGTAAACGTGAACACTGCAAAGAAGTGGTATCAGACTGGTTTGTAGTGGAGGAATTTGTTGCCAGTTTCTTTCATCTTTAATCCTTATTCATGTTGTGATGTAGTAGTACCACAATATGGCAGAAACACTATGTTTTGGCACAAATACTTTGATTTGGTATACTTTAGCTTCTTCACCCCTTTTCAGCAAAATTTTGATTTTTTTCACCCCTTTTCAGCACAAATTCCAGCTTTTTTGGCTGGTTTCAGAAAAAAAAACTCTTTTCAGCAGAAACTCTGCTGATTCATCTCTTTTCAGCCCAAGTTTCTGCTTCTTTACTTCTTTTCTGCAGAAATTCTGCTGATTCACCTCTTTTCTGAAAAATTTTCAGCCTTTTCACCTCTTATCAGCACAATTCTCAGCAGCTTCTGCTAATTTCAGCAGAATTGTCCGTCTCTCCACCTCTTCTTTGTAAGAATGACTTTGGCTCAGGGAAATGAATAGCCGGCTTGGGACCAGGAGGGCCAGGTTCGAATCCTGCTCAGGGCGACATTTTTTTTTCACCACCATGCAACTTTTCATCTTTTTCAGCTTTTCAGCAGACAGTTTCAGCGTTAAGGCATCCACACAGCATTTTCGCAGGAAATGCAAATTTTTCTAGTTATTCTTCAGTTTCTGCCTGAAATTTTGCAGCGAAACTCGCCCCACAGTTTTGAGACAAGCTTCATATATGTTACCTCATTTTGTGCGGCTGGATCTGGAATGGTGTGCTATGACTTTTGGTGTTTATGCCTATTATAGTTTTTTAAATATTAATATTTTAGTGAAAATTTTCCCGCGCCTCTCTGCCGCACAGTTTTGACACAATTGTAACATATGTTAGATCATTTTGTGCGGCTGGAGCTGGACTTTTGGTGTTTATGACTTTTATAGTTTTTGAAATATTTTGATTTTAGTGCAAATTTGGGCCAATTTCTAGGCTCCTGAGAAAGATTCTACTTTTGGCCCCATAGAAACAGACTTCATTTGTGGTGTGTTGGCTCTCTCTAGTGGTATAGCCGGAGTAGTACAGGCGAAAAGATCTATGCTTGGACGAAAACTCCATATCCCACAATTTATAGCACGCCTCTGCAGAGTAAACAATGGCGGCCACCACTTCGTTTTATATGTCTTTTATTAGTGTTTCTAGGTCACAAAATCAACTTTTAAGATATTTTCAGGCGAGAATGTAGGTGTGTAAACTTCAAATATCTGCTTGTTTTATCAAGACATCCCATATTAGCGACAGTGCTCTGACGACGTCGGTCCTGCCTGACAGCTAGCCGGCTACCTAGCTAGCTGCCGCACTTGGCTGCAAATGGACAGCGAGGGGACTCTCTCTCTCGTTTCACCTCCCCGGTCTCTCGCAAATGCTCGCACAGAATCGGAGTTACAGCTGGATGTGGAAAAAATAACTGAGTTGTTTGGTGGTGCTATAACGCGGAGCTACAACAGAGGGCAGCTATCCACCGGTGTATGACAGAAAGGACATGCCGCGAACGAGACATACGAGGCGGCGAGGCGACCGCCGATCGACCGGTGGTTGCTAACGCGTAGGTCAATCGTGGATCAGGGAAACCGAAGGCAGGAGCGTGAGGTGAACTGAATTTCAGGTAAGAAGTTATGAACTGCACTCTATTTGGGTCAGATATAAACCGAGTTTAGGTGTAGTTTATTTTCGTTGTGCTGACTTTTTACAATCGTACTGCGTGCTAGCTAGCACGACGGGAGTTTATATACAGCTGTGTGCGCGCTAAGTTACTGACGTTGGACTTTATTTTATTCATAAGGGTTAGTTCGTAGAGTTGCCGTACAAACGGAATCGTCCCACATTCAGAGAAAATATTACGATTTATTCTGTCATTACGAAGCCTCCCCTGTCATTCTCTGCCTGTTGCAACTTCAATCATGATCAATGATCAATGATCGGCTTTTTGCTCTTGTTTGTTTATCGCGCTAAACAACAGCTGCACGTTTAAGCTTGATCAGCTGTTGTTAGAATTCATTTGCTTTTAATTTCTAGTATCAGCTGATGTTTGCTGGAGCCACAGCTGTAGAAGCGGCTGGTCCAAACCAGGAGATGTCCTTACTGAATCGTCAGAGCTGAACTGGTGATGGAGAAACAGGTTTACCTTTTAGGTGACATGAATGAGTTGAAGGGAAGTTATGAACTGTTTCTGAGAGACAAATAAACACCAAGCTCCTGTTTTTGTGTAGCTGACAGCTGGTAACTGTGCAGGGGCGGATCTAGCAAAGCTTTTGCCAGGGGGCCAGGTAGGGCATTAACAGGGAAAGGTGGACACAAAGATATACTTTTCTTTCTTACTCTCATATGAAATATTTATCTTTTATTAAATAGTTATCTGAATCTTACAACCAAAGTTTGTATAATAATACACAAGATTGGCTGTAGACCATTGTTCATCATTCAGAACACTGTGTAAAAATAACAAAAAACAAAAAGTGAATGCGAAAGTGGATAAATATTTATTTTACGTGTTTGATGTGTGTGGCAGGGCGTGGTCTGCAGTGCCGCTGCAGGGGAGGTGGACCAACCTCAGCGGCACCTGCAATCACGCCTCTCTGGCGTAGTCTGTGCTCTCTCGGCTGTTTTTTGGGTGTGTGTCGGGCTGTGAGTTGAAAAGCTACAGCCGGCTGTGTGGGTACACCAACCATGTGTGAAAAGTGGTCCATAACATAATGCTTCAAAGCGTGTTCATGCAAACATTGTCGGATCTGCCGTGGTACAATGGGACTTCTGCTCATGAACCTGTGTGCACAGCGTCTGCAAATCGGCGCTGTACGAAGTAACTTCATCTTTACACAAAACTGTAAGCTGTCATCTGTGAAGCGTGAGCGGTGTTTGTTTTTACCATAGTTCATGGTGGAGAATGGCTGCTCTTCTGAGTTTTGCCCTAAGCAGCCGTATGAATGGCAAACTACACTGATTAGCAGCGGCATAGGCACACTTAAAATTTCTTCTGAAATTTTCGCTTTCTAGTTAATTTTAATCTCCCCAATCAATTACAGTGTTGTTAAAGAGGGTCGAAAATGTTTCAACCCAGTTTGTTTTGCAGATTCTGTATAGCAGCTTTAATATAGGGAGAACACAACTTCCAGATTGTGTGAGTAAAATTAGGTGTTTTTTTTTTCTTTGTCAGTTTAACAGTTTCTGTTTTGCCTGTCACTGTTCCCTGTCTGTTTTCTTACCTGGTTCTTCCTGACCTTCTACTTTCTCCTCATGTTCCCCTCTTTCCTCTCTCCCTCTTTGGACTGACAATCATACACAAATAGATTGTATTCAATTACATGAAAAATTACATCAATATGAAAAAAATACTATTAAGATCACTAACAAAAAGTCCTCTCTCAGTGTACTTTCAACCAAAGGCAAATAACCAAACCACATGAACATCTAATAAAAGATATAAATATTGAAACACTGATCCAACATTATTCTTTATTGACGGATCATTTGATTTTACACTTTTACCTGAATGTGGCTCCTGTTTTTGAAAAAACGTCCTTATATCCATTATGAACCTGGCTGTCTCTCTCTACACAAACACACACACACACCAGGAGTTACAAGGTTAATGGGCATCCAGTCAGTTAGCTAGTTAGTATCCATTTCAAACAGGACAGTGGTAACAACAGCAGGCTACGGACAATTTTAAGTTTTAGATTTTAAATAGGCTGTATACATTTCAGTGGGAGCAACAGGACGGTCAAATGTCGCTGATTTTACTACAGAGCAGGATGGATTGTAGGGTAGCAAACATAGTCGGGAAACACGTTTTCAACACTGCAGGTTACCTGGGTGTAATGTTTTTCAGCTAAAAAAAAAACATGGCCTGACTCCTACCTAACTATATAAAGAGTAACTGAAGGTTAAATGCAGCTAATATGTCCTGTTTTAAGCCAGGCACTTACACCTCCGCTCCGCTGCGTCTCAGCCACCATCGCTCTGGCAGCAACGGCGGAGCCAGAGTAGGGGAGAGCCGAGCTGGAACAAACCATTTTGGGAGTGGGGGGGGATATCAGTACTTTTGTTGTTAAAATGTTACATCTCAACCAAGTACTGTATGGTTTTTATATTTTAGTAGTGTGTCTCACAAACGGTAAATATTGTCAAAAAAGTAAGAAGTCTTTTGGGGGTGCTTTAATTCATTTTGGGGGTGCTGAAGCACCCCCCAAAAATGGGCTAAAATCGCCCCTGTTCTTAATGCAGTCGTTAACCCCGACTGCGTATTTTCACTGCAGGTATATGCACCATTTATTTTTTTGAACCAACCTCGATTTTTTGATTCTGAATAAAGATCTGAGTGGCGGGCTGTGGCTTGTGGCTTGGCTGCAGGGGGAGGGGCGGAGCGGTGGGTTCGGGGTGCTTGACACACCTGAGCTCCATCTGCTAATTACGTTTCCCCGAGAAAGGATGTGCCGGGACCTGAGCTGGTGTTGTGTCTGTGGCTGGCAACTGAAAAGCTGCGACTGAGTATTGAAGGAAAGAACAATGAACTAAAAAGTGTCAAAACATGAGAACTGTGTGGTCGGGTCCCTCATTCATGTCAGAGTGGTGCTGAAACTCAGGAGGTGGCATGGGGGAACCACGACCAGCCCAGCCAGTGGAGGTGCTGGCCTGAATGGTGGCTGAGCTCCCAGCTATGTGGAGGACGTAGGCAGCGGTGTTTCGCTGCCAGGAACAACTGCAGGACCACTCCAAGTGCTGTATGCAGCTGATAGAAAGTCTGGTAGCTTGGGCTGGTTCCTTGCCGACACTGGCTGCCCAGGTCCAGCCAGAAGGCCCAATGGCTTCGAGGCCCAATGGCTGGCTGGAACAACAATCCTCCCAGGCTACAAGACTGTGTTTGGACTCTTTGCTCCCATCCTTTAAGGCCACCTGTGTAGGCTGGACACTGCTGACTTTCGCTCAACCAGGTGAAAGGACACACTCTCTCAGTTGAATACACACACACACACACACACACCATGTACAGTGACGCAGTCCATATAAGTGAGTAGGTATAGAGGCATATAGTGTGGATGTATAAGCTGGAATGCTAGAGCCACAGTCACCTGCAAATTTTCTGTCAACATATCAACTTTATTTTAAAAAAGGAATGCATTACAAATGTAATATTTCTGAGTGTTCAAAAGTTAATTTATTATAAATAAACTGAACTCTCCATTTGAAAAATCATAATTACATATTATGCACCACAATAGTGTCCAGCCAATTATTAAGTAGAAAGATATTTTAAAAAGGCTAACCAAAAAGTCCAACAATCAAAATGTATAACAGCTTTTTTTAAACGTATCCGCTTGAACAGTAGAGCCTGTCAGGTCTCCGTTTCCTTGTTTTTTACAGTCACATTGCTCTGCTTGCGTATGAGGAGCTGGTTAGGCCCTTCATTAGTGGCTTTGATCACTTTCCAGGCATCATGGTGCATGAGTCCCTCCAGAGAACAGCCATTGATAGACAGGACCTCATCGCCAACCTCGACAAGCCCGGAAAGCTCTGCAGCTCCTCCTGTGTTAGACATGAACAGCAGTTCAGACTCAGATAAAGCGCCTTATTTTACTCTGGTCTACTTGTGATCTACACGCTGGAGATATATTCAAGTTATAGCTATGGTTTGAGAGATGGCCATTCACCTGGCTATAACCAATCATCCCTGTCAGTGTCTGTCAGATTTAAGCCTCTGACTTCTCCAGGATCCAACACATTCACTATAAAGGCTAACGGCTCATCTAATATCATGCATATCTCACAGACTCGCATTATTTGAATTAAGTCAAAGATTTGTATTTAAATAAATAATAAAGGTACTTTCACATGGGATACGGCATACACCGCAATTATTACTTTCAGTGTGGCTGTGCCAAGAAAACACACATGCAGCTGTCATGGTCAATGTTCAACAAATGTAGGGTCGCAGGGGCGTGGAGCCCATCCCAGCTATCATAGGGCGAGAGGCAGAGCACACCCTGGACAGGTGACCAGTCTGTCACAGAGAGACAGGCAACCATTCACACTAGAGCTGGGCGATATATCGAGCTTTTTAAAAATATCGATATATTTTTATACGAGATACAAGATGTGACAATATCCTTTATATCGATATAGTCTATGTTACGTTATAATTATAGTTGCGGAGCCGCAAGTTTGCCTCTCTTTCGTCCACTTTTGTCTTTACGCAACGTTACTCGACCTTGCCTCTCCTTCACTGAACACAACTCCCCCTCCTCCCCCATCGCTTCACCTGCAGGCAGCGACAAGATGGACACGGCAAATCTCCATTAATGAGTTACTGCGCATCGCCCCGTGCGTGGGGCTGGACGGCGTCAACGTGTTAACAAGCTAGCCACGCTAACGCCATGCACGGCCTGAAATCCTTTCATTCTCTCAAAAGTTGACTGCGCGCCTTTTGTATGAATTCTGGTTGTGCTTGATGACCGCGAACCGCTTTTATGTGATACACAGCGCTCAGCAATGTGTCAATAAATGTTTTAGTTCGACTTTGCTAAGCTACGGAGCTGCACCGCTTGATGGATTGTCGGAGCATTACGGCTACCGAGGAGCCTCGCGGAGTGATACGTACTGTGCTTCAACGTAATATTACCGTACTGTGTGTGTATAAGGACCATAAATGGCTCCTGTTCAGAGACATGGTTACGAAGCGGATTTCAAACTCCAGGCTGTCAGTCACGCAGTAGAAGTTGGGAACAGAGCAGCTGTGAAATCTGTCTTTGTTATTATGCTCAGCGTCTGTTAGTTTACATTTTGACTGCACAATTGTGAGCTCTTTGTTATGCACAAAACAACATAGTTTTCTTTTATTTATAGAGCATCATTATTTAATAAATGCTCATAATTTATTTTTGAGTAGTTTTTTTCATGTACATCTATGCTGTATGTTAATAAAAGTGCCTGTGTGACATCTGGGACACAGCTTTGACTAAGAACTCTCTCTTTGTTCTTACTTTATGGATTTAAAAAAATATCAAGATATATATCTTATATCGCCATCCAGCTAAAAAATATCGAGATATGAATTTTGGGTCATATCGCCCAGTCCTAATTCACACTAACATTTACACCTGTGGACAAACTAGAATCACCAGTTAACCCAACCCCACTGACTGCATGTCTGTGGACTGTGGAATGAAGCTGGAGAGAACCCAGGCAAACACGGGGAGAATGTGCACACTCAGAAACTGAATTGAGGACCTTCCTGCTGTGAGGTAACCGTGCTAACCCAAGTGCCACAAATTTTAAGTTACGCAACAAATTTTGACCACAAGAGGAAAATGCTGTGGGGGAAACAAGTTTCCAAACAGAAATGTCAACTCTGCTTTTTTAACAGTCACGTTGTTTGATTTAAGGCAGACACAGTGTAAACAGCCTCGATTATGTGTTTCTCCCAGTAGCACTACAGCTATTAAAGCTCTTAAAGAAATGATGACAAAGGGATAAAGAAAATAAACTGATCTCACTGTGATGGCTGTGTTTACTGCATCCTCTGTGGCTCAAACACTGAAGTCGGCTTCAATCACTAACTTTTACTGAATGAACGAACACAAAGGTAGCGTCCACTCTGTGTCCCACTGATGAAAGTATCTGTGTCTGTGGCTAAAGACCTGGAAAAACATACGTGTTAAGTTTGTGCAAATGCAAACAGAACAGTTCTGCTGCTGTAGCTTCATGATTAAAGTTTACTGACAAACATGAGCTGAATTTTATTAATAGTCCCAAGAACTGCAGTGAGTGTGTCCTACCCCCTGACCCCTGCTGTTCATTACAAATGCACATACAAAATAAGAGAATTACCATTTTTGGATTTTTTGAGAAAGCATGAATGAAACCAGGAAAGACTGCACACTGAAACACAGGAGGTGGAGCGACTTTAGTCACATTCCCTGCGATTCACACCAGGCTGAATTTGTTTGCTAAGCTACTTATCTATGTAGCATTATGTTTATGTTTGAGCCTGAAAGTTTATGTGATAATATCTTTAACAAACAATAATCAATATTCATGTTAACATTATCGTCTGTGACACCAGCAGTTACAAAGACAAAATTTACATTACATGGAAACGTCGTGTCCATTGTGAACAGATGCACACACACTGTGACGTCACAGTTTTATGTGCATTTTGTCTGAGAAGAAAAAGTCACCTTTAAAGATGCGTTTGACAGTAAGAGGCCTGTCTCCATGGCTCAAAGACCTGCCCCCCTCCAGACTGAAGCCCAGTCCAACAGAAGTCTTATGAAGCTCCACTGTTAGAGTCCCATCTGGACTGACATCTACAGCTGAAAGACATCCTACACCCAGAAGGACAGAGGTTAGATATAAACCTACAAGAAGCTGCTGCTGCTGACCGCTGACTTCAGCTGATGGCAGAAACCACACCATGGGCAGAGCTGTTTGCAAGGTTAATGTTTGTATTTAAAAGGGTCAAACGCTCTGACAAAAGAAATACTCTAAGTCAGTCAGCATCAGAGTGATTTAAAACAGACGTTACAGCCAATGAGAACATTACACGAAGCTCTGTGTACCCACTGGAGATGGAAACCTACCTCCGCTACGCTCCAAAGACTTCTGGGTAGCCGAGGCTTGTCTGTCAGAGATACACTGCACACTGTCTTTGTCTCTGTGAATGACTACTAAGACTTGGTTGGACTGCTTGGCTTGATGAAGACAGGATATAGCCTCTCCATGCGTTTTACCCTCCAGACTGGTGCCATTTATGGATAAAATGCTGTCACCTCTTTGGATTGTACCTTCAAGACCAGCTGCACCTTTCGTGAAGACCCGATGAACCTGAGGACAAAAACATATTAACAATACACATCATTCAGTCGTGTATTAAATATATTTATTATGTGTTCATTAATCAGATGGGTCTCCTGAATTATTGGAGGATCGTGGCCTTTACAAAACTGTGAGAGGTCACGATGTGTTCGTGCAACAGTGACAATTACTCAGCAATATGTGACTGACTTCAGTCAATCACTGTTGCTCTCAGGTTAATCAGTCCTTTCTGCATCTGCCATGAACTCATTAAGTGCACTGATCAAACATAAAATTATGACCATCTGACTAATATTGTGCGAGTCCCCCTTTGCTGCTAAAACCGGCCTGAGCCATCGAGGCTCCACTGGACCCTGAAGCTGTGCTGTGGGACCAAAATGTTAGCAAAACATCCTGTAAGTCCTCAAAGGTCCTGTAAGTCATCAAACATCCCGTAGGTCCTCAAAGGTCCTGTAAGTCCTCAAAGGTCCTGTAAGTCCTTCAAGATCCTGTAAGTCCTCAAATATCCTGTAAGGTCCTCAAAGGTCCTGTAAGTCCTCAAAGGTCCTGTAAGTCCTCAAAGGTCCTGTAAGTCCTTCAAGATCCTGTAAGTCCTCAAATATCCTGTAAGGTCCTCAAAGGTCCTGTAAGTCCTCAAAGGTCCTGTAAGTCCTCAAAGGTCCTGTAAGTCCTTCAAGATCCTGTAAGTCCTCAAATATCCTGTAAGGTCCTCAAAGGTCCTGTAAGTCCTCAAAGGTCCTGTAAGTCCTCAAACGTCCTGTAAGTCCTCAAACGTCCTGCAAGTCCTCAAAGGTCCTGTAAGTCCTCAAAGGTCCTGTAAGTCCTCAAACGTCCTGCAAGTCCTCAAAGGTCCTGTAAGTCCTTCAAGATCCTGTAAGTCCTCAAATATCCTGTAAGGTCCTCAAACATCCTGTAAGTCCTCAAAGGTCCTGTAAGTCCTTAAACATCCTGTAAGTCCTCAAAGGTCCTGTAAGTCCTCAAACATCCTGTAAGTCCTCAAACATCCTGTAAGTCCTTAAACATCCTGTAAGTCCTCAAAGGTCCAGTAAGTCCTCAAACATCCTGTAAGTCCTCAAAGGTCCAGTAAGTCCTCAAACATCCTGTAAGTCCTCAAAGGTCCAGTAAGTCCTCAAATATCCTATAAGTCCTCAAAGGTCCAGTAAGTCCTGAACATCCTGTAAGTCCTCCAAGATCCTGTAAGTCCTCAAACATCCTGTAAGTCCTCCAAGATCCCGTAAGTCCTCCAAGATCCAGTAAGTCCTCAAACATCCTGTAAGTCCTCAAATTTCGTATCAGTCCTCAAAGGTCCTGTAAGTCCTCAAAGGTCCAGTAAGTCCTCCAAAATCCTGTAAATCCTCCAAGATCCTGTAAGTTGTGGGTGGCTCTACCTCCTGATCCACAGCTGTAGCTGTAAATATTGCTTTCTGTCTTTGTTTTAAACATAGTAGTGTTTTCCAGGTCAGTTATAATACACAACACTGAACACAAACAGATGCTGAACATTTTTAACATTCTTCAGCATTAACCCATATTTCTCCTTGAATGCTTACATATATTTTCTGTGCATATTTGCAGTATGTGTGACGTCAAGACTTTTAGGAGGCTGTGACGTCCAGCGTTCGTCAATAACAGGACAACTCCTGCATGAACAGACAGAATATAGATTTCTAACAGTTCAGAGGTTGTGGATTTATCAACTGGAGCACATAACATGAAGTGCAGTTTACAGTCTTTCTATCGATACGGAGCACGTGGAAGCTTACTCAGAGCACTACAGATAAACAAGTTTACCTGTAAGACATTTTATTCTGTGTAGTTTAAGGACCCCACAATCATGGCCTGTTTAGAATCACCAGTTAGCCTAAGCTGGATGTCTCTGTGGTGTGAGAGGAAGCCCACACAGGGACCCAGAGCACGCTGGGTATGAAGCACATAGACAGCACACCGTGCTGCCCAGCTCATCCTAATCCATCCCAGCCGGGTTTATGTTGGGTGTTGAGACCAGATCACCTGACCTTTTCCTCTTTGTCAGATACTCAGTAACTGCTTTGCAGCAGTTCCAACATGAAGCCCTGACTCCCAGTCTTCCCAGTGTAAAATGGGATGCGTCTGCTGCTTGAACTTGAGAAAGGCTTGTTGTGTTTTGTAATCTGAGCTGCTGGTAACCTTTGACCTCTGTAGCTGGTGACTCTAATGAACTTTCCCTCAGCAGAGTGGGCTTTGTCACACTGTTTGGTGCATTTTGCTCTTGAAGAAACCTTTCTTGAGATTTTCTGGAGTAACTGAATCTTTATATCTTAGTGAGGCATCCAAGGCAAGTAAACTAATGTGCAAGAAACTTTCAATTGTTGCAACAGTTACTGTACATTATTGTTTAAATGTGAAGGATGTACAATGTGAATCTGAACAGAGATTCAACATCTTGTACTTACAGTTATGTCCTTTTGCTCGAGGTCGACTCCTCCAGCAATACTGAAACCAAGTCCTGAACTTTCTCCTTTACTCAGGACAACAAGACGAGTATTTCTTTTAACCTGCAAAACACAGAGGGTGACAAATAATGAAAACCCAAACTCAGCTGGACTCTGCTGTATCTGCAGTGAGGCATTACCTTGGTTTGCTGAAGCAGGGTTGATATGTAAGATTTCGCTGTTAGTGAGGACAGCAGTGTTTGCAGTTTACACCGACTCACAGGTGAAGCCGACAGCTCCTCTAAACTGCAGAGAAAAGGTCATCGAATCAGGACATTTAATGTGTTTCTTCTCATTTTAAAGAAAACTCCTGTTTATAATAAAATGGCACATTTCAGAATGCAGCTGTTTCCCACGTTTAATCTGAGATGTTTGAAATATTTCAACAGTAATATGTTCTTCACCAGTGCTTATTATAACCTGCTTATTGCATAATCATTGTCATATAGGGCATCAAATGAATGTAGCAGAGAGATGGTAGGGCATCATGTTTAGATGGTCTCGCTCAGAGCTGTGATAATCTGTTACAGTCAAGTCTTCATCTCACAAAGATCCTGCTCAGCAACAAAGTCAGAATGTGCATCATTTTATTAGGAAAATATTCAATAATTCTGAGCAGTGATGTGTGAAGGAACTGCTGTGAGCCAGTGTGAGGGTGGACTTATTTAATACATGTGTGCTGCTGTACGTGACTGCACACGCTGTGAAGCCTGATGCTATCTGTCCAGCTTGGAGAACGGTTAGTTTGCATCATTATCTGCCTGATTACAAGTAAAGACGTGTATTTCACCCACATTTCACAGTAATGTTTGGAGCAAAGTAGCAGCTGTGATTTACAATGACTGCTTTAAAGTCTCACCTGATGGACCAGCCGAGCTGCCGGCCATGGGTCTCTCGGGTCCTCTGAGCAGTCTCTGCAGTGACTTCAGCCTCACTGTGGTTAACCCTGTTCACATCTGCTTTCACTGGAGCTGCACAGGTTGGAAAGCTGTCAGTCACCGGGGCTATAGTAGACTGGGTGTCAGTGTCTGTTTTATCTGCAGTGCTGCGCCCTCCTGCAGCGTCCTCTTTGCACAGTTTTTCCAGCTCTGGCATGCTGAGAGCCCTGAGCTGCCGTAACCTACTGTAGAGAAGTCTGCCATGTTTCTTGCGCAGCACTGGAGGAGTCTGTGGTGCAGCCCCATCTGGAGCTTTGTGAACTTCATTCTCAGAAGATTTACTAAGAGAGCAGGATGTGGCTGGAAGCAGATTTTCCACATAAGAGCTAAAACTCCTTTGGCGTGTCCGGAAGTCAGCAGCATTAACCAGTTCCATATAACCTGCAATCCTTTGGTTCAGCGGGGCTCTATATGCCAGCGCATACGGCTGAGGATCACTGCTTTTCACCAGGGACTTGTCAACATTAGCCAGATTCTCAAAGGATTTGATTTTATGTCGGACAGAGAAAGGACTGTAATCTGCAGACGAGGCAGTGTGTGTGGACAGTCTCACTGTCTCTTCTGTCTCCATAACCGTCACAGGTTTTAAACCTTTACTTGCTGAATGAGCTGCTGTAGAAGACAGTGAATGAAATGCTGTGTTGGTGACCGAGGCAGCTGTTCTTTCTTCTGCGGTGACAGTGGATGAATGCATTGCTGCTAATCGTGCATCTTTATCATTTCTGTGTTTATCTTTTGAAACCTTTTTGTCTCTGTGTGACATAGCTGCTGCTGCTGCTGCTGATCCTGATGATGAAGACAGTCGCACTTCCATGAATGTCCTCTGAGTGGCAGGTGAATGTGATTCAGCTTTTGCTTCGTAACCTACGTGCATATCTTTTTTGGGCAGCTGCACAGTTTGCAAAGCTCCATCTGAATTTCCATGCTCCGTCATTATTTGCTTTGTGTCACCTGCTGCGGCCAAAGCTAGGCAACTCCTGACATCAGGCTGGTTAGTGGGCTTCAAAATCTTATTGGTTACCACAGCTGGTGGATTTGTTGACTGTCTGAAGGAAGCCTTTGTATCTGCAGGGACTGGACTTGCACTCCCCAACAGTTTTTGAAGAGGCTCCTCTGGGTTGTTCTTCTTTTTAGTACTCAAACCTTTAAGTGTGGAAGAACCACTTTCAACCTGAAGTCTGAAGTTACTCGTCCACACAGGACTGTGTGAGTAACCGAGGTGTTTCAGCTTTGAGTTTGTCTTAGGTAACGAGCGAGCATCAGGCTTTAACGTATCTTTACACTGCACGACTTTCTGATTGTTGCTAATTGACGCTGACATTTTGCAGAGCCTGGAGCCTAAGGGGTTGGATTCCACTGAATATGTTTGTGTGTCGTCACACCCCAGTAAATCTGATCTTTGGGAGACGTCTGCATGCAGATTTTCAGTGACAGAGTGGGCTGCTGGTGGAGCATGGTTTCTGTAAGAGCTTGTGTGTCTGGATGCTGCACACGCTTTAACTCTGTCAAAGTGTGACTGTGTAGCAGAAACAGGTACTGTACTGTGGAGAAACTGGCATGGTGGCCGTGTACAAGAGACACCACCAATACCATCTGCCATGTTCTTTACCACTGAACTGCAGTCACTGTTTGAACCACTGACATCTGCAGTGGGATGCATGTGTTTATAACTAGGATTTGATTTTTCTGGACTTGATCTGCTGAAAACTGCAGAGCTGCCTTCTTTCTGTTGGTTCACACTTTTATTCATCAGAAAGGCGGCACCCTTTTCATCTCTGGCTTCCAAAGGAGGCTTCTCACACAGGGCTGCACCATGTTGGCCTGGACAGCAGGTTTCAGGCTCATTACATGATATTTCCTCACTGGTGTCGTGGCTGATGCTCACATCTGATAACACGTCGTCTACATTTGCGATGGGCAAGTTACAGTCTGGTTGGATTGTGCCACTTCCTAAATGTGTTCTTATTACTTGATCAGACACCCCCTGAACAGATTCGGCTGGATCCACTGTGGATCCGTCACTGCTCTGTGACCACACAGTCCCTCCCAGGCTGAGCAGTCGATCTACAGCTGGAACAAGACGACATGAAAAGACGTTCAATCACGATCGAATGAGAGGAGGCTGGTAACAATGAATAATTTACATACATTTTTTTAAAACATGAAACAGACCAATTGTACTTTGATTTGTAAGTTTAATTATATATGTGTATATATATCTATGTAATTCAGCCTGTTGCATGAGAGGTGAGGCGCCGTCATGAAGGTGAAATGATTAAAGACCTTTTCTCACATTAGTGGCATGAAATGAACCTGAATGGATTTCTCTCTGATCTGAACCAATGACTGTATCAACTATGTTATATTTGATACAGTCATTGGTGTGAACTGCTGACTCCTAACATACAGAGGGAATGCATACAGCCACACTGTACAATACTATGACATACTATACAGTGATATGCATCAAAAGTGTTGGATTATATTATAATCTACAATCTCATAAGGAAAGACTAAAGCTACACAGATGTATACTCAGCTGGTAAACTGCAGGACTTAGCTGGAGACATTGCTGTGGCTGATCCAGGACGTCACATGATCGACTGCTCTCTGTTATATTACACATGTTTGCACATTAGTGTCTAACATGCAAAGATGTGAAGAAGTCTCTGTTTACCAGTTACAGAACTGAAACTGACATGTTTACTCAGAGAGACATGATGGCTTTAAAAAACAGACATGTGGAAAGACTCCTAGTTTTAGTGCCCACAGCAATCTCTGTGTTACATAAGGATTAATGTTACACTACACCTAGTGTTAAGCTACAGGGCAAATCTCATATTGGTCATTAAAAGTAAAATATAAAGATTAGTCACCGTGAACAGAAAGTCAGATGTGTGCAGGTTGCTTTGGGGAGGAGAGAGCGGGAATGCTGATCCTACATCTGAGGTCAGCATTAAAGGAAAACACACGGCAGTCTATGTGAAAGCTTAAAGAGTAACACGACCACCGGTGGCTTAGAAACAGCACTACACAGCAGTGTAGACACACAAATTTATGATTTAATCATGTCGTAACCATTAAGTGGAGACAGTTTTCCTCCCAGCAGCTGGAGGTTTGAGTGTAAGCTGATGGGCAGGCTGCAGAAAGTGAACAAGCAGTGCAGCGTGACAGAAGTGACATGTTCAGCTCCATTTACAAGCTGCTTAGTGCAGCTGAGCATCTGATCAGGAATCCAGCCTGTATAATGTTAGTGCTTCATCCTGAATGCAAAGAAAACAACTGTGTGATGAGATGCAGACCACAGCAGCTATAAACATATTATTACTGCACTGAGGAAATGTAGAAAGGTTGGGTGGAAGGAAGAGTCTAAAGGTCTGAGTAGCTGATGTTTGTTTTGATTCTCGTATGACACTGGCCAATCAGCTGGGCTGTCCATGCATACGGTTTTTAAATGGAGCTTTTCTCTGAGCACTCACTTTACACAACTAGCCTCTTTGTCATTAACTGCTTTCTATCTAACATTCACACACATTCACACTCCGATGGATGCATCAGAGAGCAAGGTAGGTTTAGTATCTTGTCCAAGGATACTCAGCAGGGATTGAACCACCAACCCTCCGATCAATAAAAGGCCTACTGCTACCCCACCATGAGGGAAAATCCAGAGTGAAGTAACCTTCACATCTGAGTCCCCTGTGCCTATTTCACAGTGTCATCAGTTTCTTCTCCCTGACTCGACAGCGTCAGGCTGTAATTTCTTGAAGCAGGTGAGCTGCTCATTTTCATCTATTCAGCTTTAGAATAAAGTCACACTCTGAGCGTCTTACCTGAGGTCGGTCTGCTGACTTCCAAGGTCAGTGTCAGAGGAAGGTTGTGCATGAGTTCACAAATGTCCTGGTAGCTGGAGGAGCAAACTAGTTTATCTCCAATCTTGACAATCTCATCTCCGGGACACAGCCTGCCCGCAGACTCCTGGGACCACAGTTAGAGAAACAAGATCAGCCTTTAAATGGAAATTTTTTTATTCCTTAAACCGTTTGACCCTTTAAAAAATCGCCAGAAAATTCAGATATTTTTTAAAACAGTGTACACTGAAAAAATGTATTTTTTTGCTCTGCAGTTTATTGCCAAAAACATGTTGTTGAATTAATTTTGATTTTTTGGGGAAAACAAACCCCCCCATCCCACTGGTGTAGAGTTGAAAGCAATCCCACGTACCCTTTCTGCTGCACCTCCAGGCTCCACCCCAGCAACCACCAGCTTCAGTGGTGATGACATAATCTCCAGTTCAAGCCCAAATGATTTCCCGTCGTTTCTTCTTAGGATCACAGTGTTAATGGGACAAATCACCACACACTCACTGGCATCTTCCTTCTTATATGGCTGACTGGGAATCATATTGGCAGCTACCGTGGGGTTTGTTCCTGTGCCGTGGGATGGGAGCTGGAATAGGGCCAAGGCCAGGGTGGGTTCATCAGTCTGGGATGTTTGCTGCTGGGGCAGGTTTGGTGCTTCAGTGCTCATCATGACCCTGTTCACTGCTTCAAGCTTGGGGGACTGCTTTGACTCCAACTGGCCATCACTTTGATTTGGACAGGCCTCACTGCTGATGGTCATATCAGTGAGCACAGAGCCCACGCTGCTCGATACCCCTGCTAAAGGGTGGTGGATGAACATGAAGGGTAACTCACGACCAGGTGACTCTGACCTATTGGGAAAACCATCCTCACTTTGAGTGGAACTGTCACAGAGTGGTGTGGGTATATCTCTGCCTCCACTCTGCAAATCTCCACCAGCTTCACCTTCTAACACCGAGCTGCTAAATACACCTGCTGAATCACTCTGTGACACGTCACTACAGGTAAAGGCTTCAGATTTTGTGGGTCTGTGGAAGGGCTCGATTTTTCTGCTGCTGGCTGAATTTTCTTCATCGCTGAGGTCATCCTCGAAGCACTTCACCTGGCACAGAAGTGGGCTGTGTGCTGTGGGGGGGCCGGACCATGTGATGGGCTGGCACACGGCCTCCACATGGTGACTGAGAGGTGCAGAGGTTTGGTCTTGGATGTTGTTGTACACACGGCCGTCTTCCACTTCTGTCAGAGCTGGGCTGAATCCTGAAAATAAAGATGAACTTACAGCTAATTTTTACAAAACTGGATGCTGTGTAATTTTCTAAAGAGAGATGATAAATGCCTGGTCTTTAAAAACATCTCCTAAATGGTCAGTGGCAGGCACGTGTGGGGGCGGGGCTTGAGCACATGGCCCTTTCCGCATGGATGCACCAAGTGCCCTTTTCTTCAGGCTTTTTTGTTTTTTTAATGAGTGTGTGTGTGTGGAGTCGTGGCTGTGCTCCTCAAAAGTAAAGTTGAACTATTATTCACAATTTCGCTAAATAAAAGGATCTGGCTTCCATCAATCACATGATGACCATTAACCAATGATCGCCCTTGACTGCAGAGTGCGCTGGTTACGTGCTGGGAACCAGTTTGCAAAGAGCACGCACATTTTCTGCCGCCTGGGCGGTGCGGAGCTGTAAACAAATGAACTGGGAGACACAGAATGATGCAACAAAAAACAGCAAGTAGGTGTACAGCGTACACTGTAGTCTGTAGCACACAGGAGTGTTAGGTTATTATGGACACGCTGGTCAGTTGCCTTTTGGCAATTGATGACATGAGCGTGCTGTGTGACAACGCGACAAACATTACCTGTCCTTTTATTACCTGCACAGGTGTGCTGGTCATAGCTGCTAGCTGACTGGCTAAGGCTCTCAGGGGTCTGTAGCTCTGTATCCAGGGAACATACTTAGTTTTACAGTCAGTTACAGGGCTTTCCCTGACTTTGTGGAGGGCTTATATTTCACTAATATACATATTCACATACAGTCAGGTCCACACAGTCAGGACATCGACACAACATTTTTGGCTCTATACACCACCACAATAGATTCCAAGTGAAACGAACAAGATGCGCTTTAACTGCAGACTGTCAGCTTTTATTTGAGGGTATTTACATCCAAATCAGGTAAACGGTGTAGGAATGACAAGAAGTTTGCATATGTGCCTCCCACTTGTTAAGGGACCAAAAGTAATGGGACAATTGGCTTCTCAGCTGTTCCATGGCCAGGTGTGTGTTATTCCCTCATTATCCCAATTACAATGAGCAGATAAAAGGTCCAGAGTTCATTTCAAGTGTGCTGTTTGCATTTGGAACCTGTTGCTGTCAGCTGCCAAGACTCAAATGCCAATACCCTCAAATAAAAGCTGACAGTCTGCAGTTAAAGCACATCTTGTTCGTTTCATTTGGTATCCATTGTGGTGGTGTATAGAGTCAAAAATGTTAGAATTGTGTCGATGTCCCAATATTTATGGACCTGACTGTACCTGGGAATCCTACAGGAAAATGGGAACCACGAAGAGGCCGCGAGGAAAGCTGCAATCACCAAATACCGGCAGAGAGTATGGTAAGTCCTGATGAGTCAGCTAAATGGAAAGAACAAGATCTGGGAAATTGACACTTACGCCCTGCCGGTCATCAGATACCCTGCTGGGATAATAAGTTGGCCAAAAGAGGAGACAGAAGCCACTGACATCAAGGAAGCTCTTTACCATGCATGGAGGGTTTCACTCCAAATTCAGCACTCTGTACACTAAATGAAAGGAAGAAGACTGAGGACTAGTGAGTGTCAGCACCACAGTCCAGGAGGAGACAACAAACATCCATGAGTACATCAGGAAGATGGCCACTACTGACCATGCGCTCAGTGATTACCTCAGGCAGCAGAAACTCCAGAAAGGAGAGGCGCAAGAGTAGGAACCATCACGGCAGACAAGCCCGTATGGTATGTACCAACAGCAGATAGAAGAAGTGTCTGACATCCAGAAATCCGATCAGTGGCTGGACAACGCTGGACTTAAAGACATCACCGAGGTACTAATCATGGCAGCACAGGAACAAGCTCAAGATCCACAGAGGGGTCTGTCACACCAGGCAAGACCCCAGGTGAAGGCTGTGTAAAGATGGCGCTGAGACAATCCAGCACATTTTTATTTTTGTTGCAGATCAAATAGAGTTAGAAGGTAGGATCCCATTGTTCCTGTCTAGTTCCTGGTGGATATTATCATTTTATTATTAGCCATAGCTTCTAGCCACTGTATCAATGGCAACAGGCACAGGTAATGTGATCACTGGTATCTCCTAATAGTTAAACAGCTAATGTAACATTTATGTTAACCTTTTAACACTTCAGTCGTGTTGTTTAGAGGTCAGTAAAGCTCTCATTTCATCAACTCCTGTTTACGTGTCAACTGGTGGAAGCGTGGAAGCGTACTTTAAAGTTAAATCTGTGAAATATTCCTTAAAAGTCTTCCTGGGATTTAAACAGTAACATTTTACCATGTGGTTTTGATGAGCAGTCGTCCATGGAGGTAATGCAGCTCTGCTGGTGGAGGATAGCGTCACCATCTGAGCCCATCAACATGGATTCAGATGGGAATGAGTGGCTGGAAAGTTCCTGTGGGAAATACTGAGACAACTCTGCCTCTGAACTCAGGGACCCCTGTTTAAGAAACAACCAAATTGGACAAAAGTCGAGAGGAAAGGAAGTTTAAAACTACTAAAATACATTTAATTCATTAACTGGGATGAAAGGGTGAATACTATAACTGCAAGACTTACTTTGTTACACTGATTAGCTGTTTATTTAAAACCCCAAGAAAGTTGATGAAACAAGAACCAACTACGGAAGGCCAGGAGTGACAAAAGGAATTGATTAAATACACCATTAATTAATAAAAAGAGTCATTAATTAATTAAACTTGGAACTAAATAAATACATTTATGTAAATGCCCATTCATTTTATTTAAAACATTTCAAAAATAATTTATTTAAAGTTTTAATTAATTATTGACTGATTAATTAATTAATTATTTAATGATGTATTTATTTAATTCATTTTGGCGCTCCAAATGGGGCGGGGCCTGGTGCTGTGTTCATGAATTCATTTTATCTGTCAGCCTCATCCATCAAACCCAGGGGGCGGGGTTAACGCTGCCACTGCAGCTTGTCTAACATGTGATTGGCTACTGTGCAAAGTAAGTCAAGACAAGATCCTAGATAATCGATTGCTGTGAACTGTAGTAGTGTGGAGTTGAGGCAGCCAGGTATCCCAGAATGCATTTCAAATCACAGGCAGCAATGGTGGTGGCGCTCTAAAGTGTATGTAAAGATTTCAAATACCCTGTTTTTCTGTCACCATGTCCACCATGTTTCTGTCGCTAGCTCCGCTAACAGTCAGCTGATAGAGTGTAGCGATGTCCCGGTGTTCCAGGTTAAATGTTTTTTACGTTAACGGTTAGATTTGTTTACATATTCCTCTCTCTTCCTGATTCTCATTTTCAGCGAATGGTCGTCTCTTTCTGTCAGTGTGTCATCATGCAGTTTAACAAGATTAAAGACTTAAGCAAAAATAAAGCTCTCCATCCTCTCCAGCTCCTACAAATGCTCACACACATCTATATTATTTTCAGACAACAAAGAAATTGTTTTAATTAAAATCCCGCCTGGCATCGTGTCTCTGTGTTTCTATAAATAACCAGCCAACATTTTCCTAATGACACCAGCGATCAGCTGGATGGAGCCTCAGCTTACCTGCATACATCCTGCTCACCTGTCAGTTGTTTAACACCTGCTGCTCCTTCAGCAAACACGCCCACGTTACCTGGTGATAGTCACAGTTTAACGTGGGCTCGATATAATATGTCGGCGCAATATTGTTCACAAAATAAGTAAATGTAGTTTGTTTCCTGAGCGCAGAGCTGCTGGAGCTTGTTTCCCTCAGAGTGACTGACCTGGGTTAAAGATGACAAACGGGATTTGAACGGAGAGCGATGGACACTGAGAAAACTACACAGCACTTTATAAGCAAACCCACTTAATCAGAGGCTGATATCTGGTCACACAGCTTTAAAAGCTCCTGACTGTTAGCTCTCAGTGGTTAAATACTGGACTTTATTCACTCAGGTTCTGTCGGGTCACGTTTATGTCACTGTTTTATTTACAACTGAGCAAATCGGTTTGGCTCAGATCAAAGTTACGTTTCATAGCTGCACAGTTTCACTGAAGCTCAGTCTCACTGAATGGTAAATGGACTGATTCCTGTACAGAGCTTTTCTTCTCTCACAGAGCACTCAGAACACTTTATTCTATGATTTGAAGTGCTTACTAACATTCACACACATTCATACTCACATGGATGCATTGGAGATTAATATCTTGCCAAAGGATATTTGGCATGCAGACAGGGGGGAGCCAGGGATTGAACCACCAACCTTCCAATCAGGACATGACCTGCTCGACCTCCTGAGCTACAGGCACCCCAACCCCACCCTAACTGCAGCACATGCTAGACTGAACCATTCGCTTTTATTATCTGGAGTTCATATGTGTTGGATTTTTTTAAACCGTGAATTTTGAATTCAAACAAACATTAAAAATCTTTTTTATACAGTGAGGAAAGAGAAGGAGCGTTTCCACCGAGAGGAGCAGCTTCTGAACCAGCATGCTGTGGATACTGGGAAATCGTCCAAGTACCTTTGGAAACAGGCACCATCGTGACAAACCGACCAGATTAAACCAGATTAAATCACTACATTCTCAGATAAAAAATATATTAACAGAGTATTTGGTGACACACAAACAGAGTTTTAAAGTATAGTTCAGATAGTTTCCACAGGTCAGCTGTTGGTGCTGAGAAACGCCCACTGAAACAATGACCACCAGGCAAAAGCAATTTGACCCAATCAGAGCTGACCCCGCCCCCTGAGTTTGATGGGTGAGACTGACAGATAATCATAAACACAGCCGCAGGGCCACATGTGCAAATGCAGATGTTTTGGGAAAATGATGTTTACTGTTAAATAACAATTAAAAGCTGTGTCCAAATTCATGGGCTGCATCCTCCTGAGGACCCGGCCTTCGCGGTCTACGTGGGCCGGGTCCTCAGAAGGTCGGGTAGGGCGGAAGTAAACGGCTGTGAAATTGGACGGTCTAGCCTTCTGATTAACGTCACCGCTGTCTTGGTGGAGTTTAATAAACTCAGCCGTCTGCTCCTTGCTATCTAAAATATAACAGGACACTGGCATAAATTCTCGACCATCTCACACTTCTGTTTAATCAGGTTTCTGTTTGACGTTTATTCAGCTGTGTGAAAACCACCCGGGGGATTAATAAAGTTTTATTATATCTAATCTAATAACTTTAATCTCAGCCAAACCGATTTACTCACGAACAAATAAAACACTGAAAAAAGCCAAACAATATCCTTTTTAGGTTGTCTAAGTGACTTATATATTACGTTTAACCTGAGTAGCGAAAGTCGGCGGTGATCTGAAAATGATGTGCCGGGAGTTGTGCCGTTCTCGGCGACTTCAGTGACCCTCGAGCTCTCGGTTAGCTATCGAGCTGGTGGGTAACAGACGTCTCCGAAAACGTCGAAGCACTTTTGCAAATATGCGATGTCTTGATAAATCGAGCAGATATTTGAAGTTTACACAGCTACATTCTCGCCTGAAAATATGTTAAAAGTTTATTTTGTGACCCAGAAAGATTAATAAGAGTAATTTTAAAACTTAGTAGCGGCCGCCACTGCCGGAAACTGGAGTTTGGCTGGGCCGCGCTATGAATTCTGGGATATGGTGGGCCACGAAGGACACACCCGACCCATCCTTCAAATTCGGGGAAAAAGAGGACACATTTGTCGGCTGCATTCGGCGGAGTCCACGAATTTGGACAGCCTTCGACGCGTCGCTGTGACGTAATCGGTCTACAAATGCAGCCTCAGGAGGATGCAGCCCATGAATTTGGACACAGCCAAAATGTCTTTATTCTCATGGCACATTTCCCCCTCAGAGGCTGCCTCTCCCTCGTACCGCACAGCTGGTGTGGAGCACCTACAGTTTCATTGTACGTGTAAATTAACAATAAAAGGCTATTCTATTCTATATGATTGTGTAAGAAGGTTGAAACTGAACGTATCAATGCATCAACAAAACTAAATAAATGTCTAAATGAAAACGTACCCTGCTGGCAGGCTCAAGGAACCTCTTCATGGTCCAGCTGAGAACAGGCGACCTGTCTTCCTGCATGTCCTTCACTGCTGGGCTGGTGCTCTTACGGGACACGCCTACACATTAAAACCACGACAGCCAAACCCAGACAAATTCAGAATTCAGTCTTGCCATCATTTTCACGCGCCACACGGAGCAAGTTAGTGACTGTGTTTCTAAGGTTTGTAGGGACGAGTACAATAACCTCAGTTTTATCTGAACTTAGGAGGACATTAAAGATCATCCAGGTCATCATGTCTGGATTCATAGATAAATAAAACTTGGTATCATCTGCATAGCAATGAGAAGGTGGTCTGCTGGATAGTTTATGTGTGGATGGGATCTGGGGGGTGCCGGTAACAGGGGGAGGGAAGCTCCAAAGAGGCCTGTAAGACCGGGGTTTTATACAATCTCACCAATTTTTATAGAAAGAACTCAAAAATCCAAAGAGGTGCAGATACTGGCTCTCCTAATGAACATTCAACAGTCTATAAAACATCATTTTCTGGACAGCCGCCATTTGAAGACCGACATGTGGACATGCATATATACTAGATGTACTAGATATATATATATCTACCGTAAATCCCGGACTATAGAGTGCACCTGATTAAAAGCCGCATGCTCTAATTGTAGAAAGAAAATCAATTCTGTACTTGTACAGGCCGCACCGGATTTTAAGCCGTATGCGTTTCACTTGTAATATGAGATATTTGCACAGAAATATTACACGTGAGGATTTTTAACGTTTAATTTAATCCATAAGGTAACATAAACGTTATGGTAACATACAAAAATACATACTGCAAATGCTTTTTTTCCTCGAACAGCACCTGTAACACGGCTACCTTTAAGTATACGTACGTATCGGTAACACACAAATTACGTTGCTTATGGTTTACAACGTCTCTTAACAACCGATAAAAATATATACCGTATATATACTACTTATCATTTCGATTGGTCTACTGTTACCAGGCAAAATGTTTTTGGCCGCATGAAAAAAAAATATGCATTAGCCGCACGTCAGTATAAGCCGCAGTGTTCACAGTGTGGGAAAAAGTAGCGGCTTATGACCCGAAAACTACGGTACTAGGTGACTAGAGGCTGATGCAGCAAGTTGTCCTTATTGATGTTGTGAATTAAGATCTTAACAAATTTCCACTTATCATTAGCCATCAGTTTCAAGTTGTTCCAGTGTCACCTGCTCTGGCCCCTGGAATACTTTTATAATGGCTGCTGGGACTCTAGCTTCACATTTCAAACAGTAAAATCTTCCCAGTACAGTACATTTTGTTCTTTGGCTGATATTTCACAGACCGGGGAAAATCAACTGGCAGAATCAATTTTCCCCAGAACTGAACAGGCTGGTGGGCACTTCTGTTTCTGACTACACTTCTTCCACAGTCACCTGCTGGGGCACAGCTGAGGAGGAAAGTGCAGTTAACCCCTAACACACAAGGCAGCTGCTAGTGGTTTGGCTAACTGCTAAGCTATTAGCTACCCTAAGCTAGCAAATCCCTAAGGACACAGTTCATGAATATTTGCATGCGAGTCTGAAGAAATTATGCTCTAATATAGCCCCTGTAAGTTCCTATGAAATATGATTCAATGAGAAAATTTGCAGTTAATCAAGCTACACAGATTGACCTACAGAAAAACACCATAGTGCACTGTAACAAGAACAGGAAGTGATCTAGTACCATGCTGAGACCAGGACTAAGTGAACACCATTAACCCTGTCTTGTCACAGTACAGTGTTCTACATGGAAACCTTGTTGCAGACCAAAGAAACAGTGCTCTTGCCACCACAGTAGTCAAACTACAATAGTGTAGCTGGGCCATGTGTAAAATGATGGAGCTAACTAGTAAAATAGTTGATACAGTTAATTAAAATGTGAATGCCGGTAAAGGTCAGACCTTGGGAATGAAATGAGTGCTTGTTCCTGCTCATTTTGTCCCTGTGAGTGGATCGAGCTATGATGTCATCCATCTCCTGTTCTGATACCTGAGACAAGACAATGAAACACAAAAAGATGTATTTTAGCATCAAGCCATGGACATCCTAAAGCACCAACCCTCAGGTATCTACCAGAAACAAACACAATTCAATTCAATTCAATTCAATTTTATTTATATAGCGCCAAATCACAACAAAAGTCGCCTCAAGGCGCTTTATATTGTACAGTAGATAGCACAATAATAAATTAATAGTCCAAAGGTGAGGTAGAGAGTAGTGGGTAACAGGCTGAAGGGGACTGCAGAAACTTTAACTGTCAGGTTAAGTATTAAATTAATAAACAACTAACACATGTGCCGACAATCCCATTTAACAGAATAAGGGGTTTTTGAATGAAGATGCACTATGGGAAGAAGAAAAGCTGGTGGAGGCCAATTGAAGCTTTGGGTAAAGTTATACTGGGAGACATTGGGTCATGCTACTCATGATGTTACTTTGACATGTACCACCTACTTGAGCATTGTTGCAGACCATGTATTATTTTCCAATTTGCATAATGACTTCTAATACCACTGACTAACAACGGGCCGTGTGGTCAGTTTCATGATCATTAACATGCAAACTGTCATGACCATTGAAATGACCATCAACAACCACTGGTGAATGTCCATGAGTCCCATTCACAGAGAGTTGGGGAATGGCTGCAATCACAGCATTGTAAGATGGTGACAGATGGACCCTTAGGCCCCCTCCTCCATTCACAGGTGGTCTTTCCCTTTTCACGTAAATGGCCTCCTTGACTCCGCCCTCAAACCAGCGTTCCTCCCTGTCCAGGATGTGTACATCCTCATCATTGAAAGAGTGTCCACTGGCCTGTAGGTGTAAATAGACTGCAGAGTCCTGGCCTGATGAGGTTGCTCTTCTGTGTTGTGCCATCCTCTTCGCCAGAGGTTGTTTGGTTTCCCCGATGTATAAATCCTGGCAATCCTCCTGGCACTTAACAGCGTACACTATGTTACTCTGTTTGTGTCGGGGGACCCGATCCCTGGGATGGACCAGTTTTTGGCGCAGTGTGTTTTGGGGTTTAAAAGCCACAGAGACCCGGTGTTTAGAAAAAATGTGTCTCAGCTGTTCCGATACTCCTGACACGTACGGGATCACTACAGGTTTTCCCTTAGGCAGCGATTGTCCTTCTCTCCTGGATCGGCTGGAGCTTTCTTGGGTTCAGGAACAGTTTGAGGAGCACAACGAGTTTGAGATGTTGACGAGGCTCCCAGATGTCAATCCAATCGAGCATCTGTGGGATGTGCTGGACAAACAAATCCCAACTGACACCTTCAGGGGTCTAGTCGAGCCCATGGCCAAACACCTCAGGGCTGTTTGGCAGCAAAAGAGGGACCAACAGAATATTAGGCAGGTCCTTATAATGTGATGCTTGATTGGTGTATATACAGAGCTAAAAAGAAACCTAGGATTGTTTCTGATTTCCTCAGTGATCAGCAGTACGGTGTCCTTTCTTTTTGGAGGATTTTTTAAGAGTAACAAACAATTTGTCGAGGTCTAATGAAAGTCTTTTAAATGAGTGATTACTGCCATGTCCTCTGCAGCTCATAGTCATCTGCTTCAAGGCACACGTGTATGAATCATACTGGAGAGTCAAGCATCTCCCATTTGTCACTTATTTTTTCAGAGGAACCAGCTTACTGATCTAGGCTAAACCCTGGAGATGCAGGGGTTGGGGACTCTTACACGTAAAACAAAGTTTTTCAGTCTGACTTCTAAGACTTCACTAACATACTGGTTCTTTGGACAGGGTTAGCTTGTCATGGCTGTCATATACAGCTACTGTATATTTTCAGTCTGTATATTTGCAGACTTAAAAATGCTGCTCACACAGGATCCTTCTGGAAAAAGAAAATATTTATTGTGTTAAAAACATGAATACTACAGTCCACCCAACCAGTATACACACATGGTGTTTATGGAACATAGACTGTGTTTTTGTCTGGGTGAATGAGACTCGATTTACTTTGAATTCTCAATTAAGCTAGAAATTGTTGAGTAGATCCGGTCTATGCGATACATTTTTGGCTCAATAATAACCCCCGAATGTCATTGGAGGAGAGAAATATTCACGAGGATTAAGACAGAGGATGCAGGAGTAACTTCGAGTTGCTTGAATCAAACCACCAGTTAAGGTGGTTTTACAGAAGGCTGAACTTTCTATTTAAAAGCAGATCAGGTCTTACCTTTGGGTTAGGATGCCTGCTGACAATAAGAGTGATGGGTCCAGGCCCACACTCACTGAGGATGGCATAGGCCTCACTGAGAGCAGCGTGACGAAGGCTGACCGAGTCCACCTCCAGTATCTGATCACCACGACTGGACAGAGGCACAGGTGTCAGCACAACTCTGAACGTTGTCTCCTCAAGATTCACACACATGTCAGTGAGTAGATTATCACAATTACTGAGAAATACTCTCAGTGAAACACACGTTTTACTCTTCTGGTATTAGTAAAACTACGAAGTTTTTACCTGAGCCTGCCGTCCATCTTGGCCACAGAGCCCAGAGCCAGGCTATGGATGTAGATACCAGGAGCAGCGTTCTCCAGGGTCAGACAGCACACTCCAATTCCAAGACCAACACCGTGCTCTGAAGGAGTAAGGAGTAGTAAGGAGTAAGACCCAATGTCAGGGAGAGCTTCTGATTGATGCTCCCACTGATGAAACTGCATGTTGGCTGCATGCATCAGTGAAACTGCAGTGATCATACTGGTGCATGTAACAGTGCTTTGGTACTTTCACACAGCTGTGCTTGCTGCTATCTACAGCTGTCCACGACACACACAGACACACACACACACAGTCAGACACAGACACACACACACACAGTCAGACACAGACACACACAGAGACACAGACACACACACACAGACACACACACACACACAGTCAGACACAGACACACACAGAGACACAGACACACACACACAGACACACACACACACAGTCAGACACAGACACACACAGAGACACAGACACACACACACAGACACACACACACACACAGTCAGACACAGACACACACACACACACACAGTCACACACACACAGTCACACAGACACACACAGTCACACAGTCACACACACACATCTCAGTGGTAACAAGACAGAAAATCAACCAGTGACACCTGAACTGGTTTCTGGGTTCAGTCACAGCATCTTACCTTTATTAAGTGTAACTTCCATAACAATGCAGTCCTTTGGACCTGGACCAGGGCCTCTGCGTCCATCAGCTTCGCTGAACCCTGATGGGACTGGTGTACTTCCACTGGTATGAGAGTTGGGTGAAGTGGAACGGCTGAGGAGGGTGGGAGTGGGACATGGTGTCAGGCTGGGGCTGCACAGCCGCGTTCTAATGGTCAGCGTTACAACCCCTTTCTTAAGTTGCTGTTAATGAAGATGAAAGTGGAAATAAAAATGTCTTTAGTGACTGTGCAGGACTATTTTCTGTTTGCAGACGTCGGGACCAGAAATTCAGTCGACAGACCCACCCTTCACACATCCAAAACTTACAATGCATTTATGTGACATTCATGACGTCCTTAAATTTTAAATCTGGTGTTTTGTGTCATTTAGTGAAAGACAAACAGAACTGTCAGCAAGCAATGCAACGGTTTAAACCTACAGCACAGAAACAGGGCGAATACATAAAAGTTTAAGAGATGATTGATATATTAGTCAGCTTTTAGCTTTTGTCAGACACATTTTAGAAAACGCTGACACAACACTGGAAGGTTCACACTGTCTCCTTTAAGGTTTGCACATTTTTGCTTTAACTGTATAGTTGTTTCACAGCTGACTAATAAGCCGTTTAATATCAGGGGAGGCCTGCTCTGTTATTATTTCATGACAAATGCAGCAGACATAATATCAAAAGTTAAAAGTGCTGAATATAATTTGTGCTATAATTTTAAATACAAAGCTCAGCTGGATGCAGCTGCCAGACGGCCGTCTGTAGGCTGAAAACAAATCAGAGAACTTTAGGATACTTTAGAAGTGGTCAGAATCAATAATCTGATAAGCCCGCCCTCACCCATGTCCCTCACCCCACCATGTCCTTTGCTGCCCTCCTCTCCCTCTCTCCCTCCGTGTCCCTCACTCACCCACCCCCCTCGATGTCCCGTTGGGAGTCCCCCCTCCTTCCCTTGGGGAGTAAAAACACACCCCTTACACTGAGTTGATGGCACTTTCTTCTTTTTGACTTGGATTGTTGGCTTGTGAAGAATAGAAATATTTTACTGCTATTATTTGCTGCTATTAGTATAATCATCATTAACATTTCATGATTGAGAGTGATGTTGTATTCAGATGCATTCAGATGTTCAAATATATTGGTATTATATTAGTCTTTATTATAGGTCCAAGAAGAACCACTTTAAATTGTTGAGTTGAATCTATAATTTAAAGGTTTTTGAATGTTTTTATATTCTTACACATAGTCTTCAGTGGGTGACAGGCGGAGTTGCAGGCTGACAGGAAACACGTCTGCAAGGCATGCTCTTGCAGAAGTGAAAATGAAAGCAGACTCTGACTGCGAGTACTGTGAGTAGGATATGAAACTTTTAGTAGAGGCTTTTGATTAAAACATTTATTCAGTAGATTACATATATAGTTCCAGTTAGGTTATTATATGTAAGGGTGAGCCTCTGTTCTGGTGAAAGGTCAGAAGTGTAACGGGTGAGATGTGAGAGCATTTAAGGGCGAGACATACACATACAGACACAAATAGTGAGAGGTCACGACACGTACGCAGTACACAGCATGCACGCGCCCCTGCACGTGCACGCACACACACATACACACCATAGTAGATCTATTTTGGTAGGGCAGAAGTGAAGATGTATTTTTGCTGCAAGTGCAAATTGTGCCGGCGTATTGTCAGATGCTTACAGGAAGTGCACCTGATGTTCGGGGAGATAAGGAGGCGCTCATGGTGCGACAGCGAGGATGGAGACAGGAAGCGTCTGCCTTCGAGGCGAAGATGATGTTCTGTTTTAGACTATGTTAAGAGTCATTGTGGTTTTGGAGTGACGTATGCTTTGTTTAAATCTGCCTAGCAACAGAAAAGGGGGCTGTACTATCTTAACCCTATAAAACGGTTGTTTGAATATGGTAAAGCAGTTCAATACTGATTGGGTTGTTGAACTCACACATGTGTAATTCATTAAAATGTCGTCTAATTGTACACGCCTGGATCTGTGGTTATTTATGGATTCCTCTCTCAACATTGAACCCTGACAGGCTATAGAATTTTCTCCATATTATTGTAGAGTCTATATTTTATAATATGAAGCACACTGAGGCCACTGTTATGTATATGTATATGCACCATATATGTAAAACTGAATTAAATGAATTTCACCTTCTTTTGATAGCTTTCGTTGGTAAACCTCTTCACCCACTAAAATATAAAAACTGCAACTTGATAGAATAAAATTTACAGACACCTTGAACATTAAGATGTTTTACACTGCAAATCATTCATAAGTAACAATCTGATCTAATAAATTGAGACAATTTAAAAGGAAAATGAAACGTTTGCTCACAGATCTCAGATCAGATGTGGAGGTTACTTCTGAGGCTGCCGTTTGCTGGGTTGGCACCTGTTCACTGATTTATGAGCATGTCATTCAGTTTTTCTGTTGGGCTGCAAACTTAACATTTTCATTTATTCTTTAGATTTCTTTGAACTCTTAAGTTACGCAGAGGTTTAGGCTGACCCATCATTTCTTTATACTTTGCATAGGAGGCCAGACTTTCAACTAATCTCTATTTTAAAGTGCTTTTGAGGATTTATGAAGGTGTTCCAAAGATGCTCTTTGGGTGTTTTTAAATCATTTTTAGTCCAGTTCTTGAACCTGAGAGACGAATGTTTTGTCAAACTCAGTTTTAACGTTGCCAGCATGCAAACTAAAGTTTATTAGACCAGCGTTAACAGAAGGATATGCGTGAGTGTGGAACTTATCAGCTGTGCTGGGACGATGTCTTTGGAAATGTGGAGCAGGGCTGAGAAAACAAACAAACAAACAAACAAAGGTGCATCCTGACAACAGGAGTGCCAAAGAAATCTCTAGACTACAACGTGAATTCCATAAATTTTGGATTTTCCTACTTGACGTTCACTTTTGTTGTTTCTGTTGAAACCAACAACTTCTTTTACAGAGGACGGTGTATGCTCTCACAGTTACCCCAAATAAAAGAGGTAATATTGTGATGTCAGAGTTTTCATGAACGCAGCTCTGTGCTGAACACAGGCCTGTCCTGACCTGTCAGCTCATTCCATCAACTACAGATTCTGCACAGTTACACTCTTGTATAAATTCAACACAATGTCACAAAGTTTACAAATGTTTTAGTAACACATTACATACTTTTAGTTACTTTTGTAACTTTATAAGAGGACAATACACATCAATGAAATTCACTACAGACAGATTTTACAGACAGGCAGAGAGAGGGGCTGCTCCTCATTATCATTACGACGTCATGCAAATGAAGCACAGCAGCCTAACAACGTGCACTAAAATAAGAAAAAGCAAAAATCCCTCATTTAAACTTTGTCATAAAGTTTGGGGAAATACAGAAGAGGTTTTTTATAATAGTGTTCTTTGTCAATAATTCCTGCACTTTTAACAAATGTGAGCGAGTTAAAGTCACAGCGAGAGGACAGAGGATATTTGGGCGGGGTTTGGAGGTCACTGTTCATCTGTGAAAACTGAAGAGAGACGGCACAGCATCTGAACTCAGTGTCTGAAAATGATTTCACCTGTGTTTTAAAAGCAGCTATGTTGCGTTACCTCTTTTGTGCACCTCTGAAAATAAAGGTGTCATGGTCCAGGTGAGTGCTGGGTTTCCCAGCGTGCCAGTGAATCCATCGCTGGGCAGAGGCCACACCTCCTCTCATTTGCTGCACCTGTGTGTAATCAGCTGGCAGGCTCTTAAGACCAGCGCTCTCAAACACTCCTCGCCAGGCGTTAACGCACCATCATCACCTGCTCTACTCACAGTTGCTGGTCTGCTCGTTGTTTTCAGCATTACTCACCGGCTAGTCTCCCTGCCCAGTTCTTCACAGTGAGTGAACTTGGACTGGTTTAGCCTCACCCAGACCTTACCACCCCCCCCCCCCCCCCCCAAGCCTCGCCTCCACCTGTAAAATGACTCTGTGAGCGTAGTTCTATAATCCCCCACCTTACAGTGCCTGCTCTGGAAAATACCCGGTGTCGGGTTCCCTGACTGTTTCCCCCGCCGACTAAAGAGCTGTTCTTCTTTGGACTCTGCTGCTGCACTCGTAGTGTCACTCTTGTTTTCATGTTTTGTGACTGTTGCTGAGATGATTGTAGCTGAGATGAGTACTTCGTGGTTCTGCTTTCGTTCACAGCGTCCCACAGTAATACTCTGGTATCTGGTCATTTTGAAGTTCCTGCCAGTCAGAGTGACTTAATTTAGTTCCTTAGCCCCTGAGTGTGATGCATTGTGTTTTAGTTTGAGCCAACTCCAGAGGTCAGGTTTATTCCCTCTCTCCTTTAGTTCATGTTTAGTGTTTTTGCCATGACCTGTGCCGGTTCCCTGTGTGCCACTTTCACGTGCCAAAATAAAATGTTGCTTTTCACTAAACCTCCGAGCCTCCGTGTGGTGTCTGCATTTGAGTCCACTTCTCTGTGTTGGCCGCTCACTCGTGACAAAAGGACTGCATATAAATATGTTTCCTAAACAGTGCAAAATTGTTTGTGAAAGCCGCTGAATTAAAGTTGTACACCACGATAACGGTGTACAGAAGCAAATCTACAAAAACTGCAATAGTTCAAGTAGATTACAGCATAACTGTACAACAGCAGTTGGATACATACGTCAGCGGCATTGGTGTAATTACTCTCACCACCATCAGGAGGAGACAACAGTTCAAGTTTAACATTCTTTACATTGTTGATGAAATATAAACGCTGAAAGCCAACCTTGAAGATTTGGATGGCCTGCTGGTGTGTGAGTCCCTGCAGAGACTCTCCGTTCACCTCCAGAATCTCGTCTCCTGTGTGGCGAGGCATAAAATCACCGTTAGTAGGTAATGATCTCTGTCAGGTGCTGTCAAACCTTTCCTTCCAAGTCAGTAACACAGAATGAACAGGAAGTAATACCCTCCTTCAGCCGTCCATCAGCTGCCGCAGCACCGTGAGGGAATATTGTCCTGACAAAGATGCCCATCTGACCACGTGCTGAGTCCTGCCCACCAACAATACTGAACCCAAGGCCCTGTGGGAGTTGGAGTCAGACAGAACAGCAGGAACCAAGGGTTCAGTGTTATCATCACAGCTTTAAGTAGTGACACATGACAGCACACATTTAGAGGTCGTTGTTGAAAAACCTTAGATGTATCGCTATGCATAGGTTTCTTTTCTCCTTACATAGACATTATATATATATATAGATATCAAGGTCGGTAGAAATTCTAACCAGATATATTGAAAGTTGCAGTGAAAACATCATTAATAAAGTAAAGTGTAAATGTAAAATGTTTCAGTTGATAACAATGATGTAACACAGGTCAGAGCTCAGTCTCTGCTACAGCACTGTAGCAGTTCTGGCTGTCTGCTAAACCCTGCCACCTACTGTCCAGCCACCTGCAGACTTCCACAATCGAGTACAGAACAGAAGGGTTGAAAGTGGAGAAGAAGTCCACCAAACAGAGAGCAGTAGGCCTGACTGCATTGTTCTATGGTTGTGACTCTACTGTAGACGTATCAAGCTACCAGGTCAGTTTCACCAGCTCTGCCTCATATGAAATGGTACAACAGTGTCTCTAAGGTAAATGTACTTTTGCAAGCCTACATGCCGAGCATAGATCCCCTGCTGCTGTCTAAGATGGTCTGGATATGCATGTGCATGCATGACAAGAGGCTATCATTGTCCTCTTGGACAATGATAGCCTCTTGGACAATGGTCCAAGAGGACAGCAAAAAGAAGACACTAACCCCAAGTTGCTCTTCGATGCATCCATCAGTGTGTGAATGTTAGCTAGGAAGCACTGCAAAGCATCGAAGAAAGTGCTTGTGTGAATGGGTGATTGTGGCATGTCATACAAAGCGCTTTGAGTGCTCTGCGAGAGCAGAAAAGAGCTGTTTAAGAATCAGACAATCCAGCAACAACCAGAGAACCACAAAGGGCTTAAATACACAGAGGGCCAACGAGGGAAGTAGAAACACACGGGAAACACCGCTGGGAGAGATCAAACCTAACGAGACGGGCAGGAAGCAATACACTAAACACAGGACGTAAGACTTTCAGAGTAAAACAGGACAAACACGAGGAACAGGGGAGACTAGAGACATGACTGGAACACAGAGACAGAACTAAACATACATGATAGATGCAGGGAGGCACAAATGACGACAGACTAAATGAACAAGAAATCACAACGAGGAAACTAAACAATGCTCAATGAGAACAGAGGAAACCTAGAAACATGGGTCATAGACCCAGGACCATGACACAGGCTAGAACTGTATTTTTGTGTTCTTTGTTTGTACTTTAGCAGGTTTGTAGTAAAAATAACACAGTTTGGCATCAACTTAAAGAACAGCAGATGTAAAATGTAAACGTGAGATCAGAGTTTAAATGTGAAATGATATTAGAATGTGATATTTACAGTCCCCATATGCCAGTATCATGTCCTAAATGTTGCCAATACCAACAAAGGCAGCAGAATGTATGTAGTACAGCTTTAACACAGGCTGATCTATTATCAGCTTTCAGAATGCTGAGAGCATCTAATTACTCACAGACGTTCTCCAGCTGCACTTAAAAACTCACTTTTAAAGTAGTTAGTGTAGTTCAGACTTTCTTCATTCAATGTGAGCGATCTGTGACACAACACATAATCAATGCTCAGCATCCAAAGCTTTATCCAGGTAACTGTTACACTGTAAAGCTGAAGAAGTCAGCAGAACTTAAAACACTTGAGGTCACCGACTGCGTGAAGTTTTTTTTAAACTGATGAACTTAAAAGTTGAAGTTTGTTTGACCTCCCCATCCAAGATAGGATGGGTAGAATTAAGTTTAATCAAAATGCATGTTTTACCCAGAATATTATATCCCATACAAATGTTGCCTCTCAGGATCAACAGAAAAACATTCTCAGAGATTGAGGGATATCTTTCTAAATTTATATGGCATGGGCAGAAATCTAGACTAAAGATACAGATTTTACAGCTGCCCACAGATGAGGGGGGCAGGCACTTCCTAACCTTCTATATTATTACTGGGCCTGCCATGCACAACAATCTGAGGGTGGTTACATTCCTTTCTATTAGGGCTGTGCGATATGGCCAAAATCTCATATCCCGATATTAAGACATCTATCGTCCGATAACGATATAAATCACAAAAATGTAACATTTTCTGTAAATTCTGTGATTGTCGGGCAGCTCGACTTGCGTGAAGTGTTTCCAGCTAGGTGTCGCGTACCTGGAGTCCAGTGTTTTAACTGATGCATGAAACGATACATTTTTAGACATAGGTTGTAACAGCCGCCGTTTTCTTTGTGAGTATTTATTACACAGCGTGCTGCGGGGAAAAGCCTGTTCTAACGTTTGAGTCTAAGGTTTATTAAATACTCTGAATCTTTCACGTGATTCAGTTTATTTTGAAAAGTCTCAACACGATCTTGAGCTTTATTGTGAAAGGTTTATGTGGAAAATAAACAAGCGGACACGCGGTGGTTTTACCGTCGTTGTTGCTAACGACAACGCATAAAAACAAGCGCTTGTCCGTCTGTAGTGTGGTTATATTAAATATAAGAGAAAGAGAGAACTTTAGGAAATTAATATAGCCACTACAGTGACCATCAAAATAATGAAAAAATATTGCCGTAAACAGTTTATTTTGCGACACCACGAAACAAACGATAGCATAAAATGAAACGATAGACGTTTTTCTATCGTCATCCGATATATATCGTTATATCGAAGAGCCCTACTTTCTATACCAAGGCGAGCCACCAGTAGATACTTGGTGCTGTGACCCTCTTTCGCCTCTTAGTCTTTTATCTATTGATCTGGCTGACCTTCCTCTTGGTGTCTGAAATCATTTTATTTTGATGCCTACACTTAAGGTTTGGCATAATATTGCTGCCCACGTCGGAAGAAGAGGTTTTTCTAGTGCACTGCAGCCTCTAATTAGGAATAAAGCTTTCCTTCCAGGTATTGGCATTAGTATATTTGATGATTGGCAAAAATATAAGATTTATTTGCGATCTGTTTGAAAGGGGTAGTTTTATGGCCTTTAATCAAATTCAAACTAAATATAATTTACCACAGAAACACTTCTTTGGGTTTCTGCAAGTAAGACATTTTGTAAATTCCCTTAAATTTCCAGCCAATCAACCTGTTTTGAATCCTATTGAAAGCTTTCTTCTTAAATTTAATGAGGAAATAATCACAAAATAGAAATTTATCTCTCTTTGTTATGGGAAATTATTGTCTTTGCATTTTGTAACCACTGATAAGGCCAGGGTTCGGTGGGAGACCGACCTCGAAGTTCAGCTTAGTGCAGAAGCACGGTCCAAAACTTTTAGATCTGCCAAGAAATTGTTTTCCTGTAACTGACTCCAGGAAAGCCGTTACAGAATCTTGCATAGACTCCAGCGTACGCCAGAGTTTTTAAATAAAATTCATCCTCAGATTTCTCCTCTTTGTGTAAAGAGCAATACGGATGTGGGGACCTACTACCATTGCATATGGCAATGTCCTTTAATTACTAGATTTTGGAAAAATTTTGCTGTAGAGCTTCGCTCCATCTTTCACCAGACGATCCCACTGAACCCTGTGCTGTTCGTTCTGGGTCTATCTATAGAAGGGCTCTCTCTGTCTTCTGTACAGATGCTTTTGTTAGGTAAACTTTTACATTTAGCGAGGCGATGTGTACTGTTTCAATGGATTCAGAGACAGCCCCCCACTGTTACACAATGGTACAGAGAAACGTTCAAGGTGCTGCCAATGGAGCGCCTCAGTGCCATTATAAAAGGCAATTGTGATGCATTCTGTAGGATATGGCAGCCTTTGCTTGATCACCTACCTCGTGATCTTGCTGTGCTATTACATAAAGGGTAGGGCTGTGCGATATGACCAAAATCTCATATCCCGATATTAAGACATCTATCGTCCGATAACGATATAAATCACAAAAATGTAACATTTTCTGTAAATTCTGTGAATGTCGGGCAGCTCGACTTGCGTGAAGTGTTTCCAGCTGGGCGTCGCGTACCTGGAGTCCAGTGTTTTAACTGATGCATGAAACGATACATTTTTAGACATAGGTTGTAACAGCCGCCGTTTTCTTTGTGAGTATTTATTACACAGCGTGCTGCGGGGAAAAGCCTGTTCTAACGTTTGAGTCTAAGGTTTATTAAATACTCTGAATCTTTCACGTGATTCAGTTTATTTTGAAAAGTCTCAACACGATCTTGAGCTTTATTGTGAAAGGTTTATGTGGAAAATAAACAAGCGGACACGAGGTAGTTTTACCGTCGTTGTTGCTAACGACAACGCATAAAAACAAGCGCTTGTCCGTCCGTAGTGTGGTTATATTAAATATAAGAGAAAGAGAGAACTTTAGGAAATTAATATAGCCACTACAGTGACCATCAAAATAATGAAAAAATATTGCCGTAAACAGTTTATTTTGCGACACCACGAAACAAACGATAGCGTAAAATGAAACGATAGACGTTTTTATATCGTCATCCGATATATATCGTTATATCGAACAGCCCTAATAAAGGGGATCACATTTTGTTTTCAAACATAATAATTAATGTCTGTATTCACTTTTTTTTCTTTTCTCTTTCCCTTGACTTTAAATGTGGAACACTGTACATATTTTGACCCAGACATGTACATCTGTAACTCATGTACCTGTATTTCTTTTGTTCTTTTCTTATTATTATTTGTATTTGGCTGTGCTGATTTGTTGCTGTTTGTATTGTTCCAAAAAAACCAATAAATCATTGTTTAAAAAAAAAGAAAGAAAAAAAGTTGAAGTTTATCAGAACTTCAATATTTTGGTCAGTACCTTCTTGGTTAACACTGATACTCAAATCAGAAATGTTTTGTAGTCCAGTTATTACTTAAAATAAATAAATAAATACATGAAATGAAATAAAAAAACAAAAACCAACTCGTCTGGACTCAGACTACTGCTACTAGAACCCTACTAACTAATATCTAACTGTGATTTTGTCCTGTGCAGAAACTTCTACAAATCGGTTTGCTCCGACTCAGAAACACATCCATCGTTTGTTGAAGAAAATCTGCCAGAGAGCAGGTTAAAGATTACAGTTACACTGGTAACTGACTCAGAGTTCAGGTCTCTTTCTGGAACAGTAAATCTGAGTTTCCTACATTTGGAACAGGAGCCTGTATCTGGTTTATCCTGGTAACCTCAGGGTTAACCCTGGGTCTTCTCTCTTAAGAAGCTGATTTGCTTCTTATTGGGATAAATCACCACAGTAACTTGTGCAGATCAGAGGTCAACACATAGAAGATCCCTCAGACCTCTCTGCAGGAGAATAGGAGGGTTTAAAGTTTTTAATTAGTGTCTGATGTCTTTGTTTTCATTGATAAGCTTCAGCAATAAACACAGATTCTAAGAAACAGCTTTTCTCCTTGGTTTTCAACAACAATTTATTGTTCTATAGGAATGAATATATGATACTAAAACAGGATACCCATGCTACACCTGCTCATATCAAATGTGTAGTTAGCCTATGTCTGAATTTTGTTTTTATATTTAGTGCTTTTAAATCCTGAGACAGTACTGACTCTGCAGCTAAGAGAAGAAAAACTAAAACTGTTGGGAACTGGGTTACTACGCAGCGAAAGGGTTACATGAAAGGATGTGGGACCTCTGGAGTCTTCGATACCCAACATCCAGACTGACGGTGAAACAAAGAGTAGCTCATTGTTCCAACATTCCAAAGAAGCAACTGCTAATCCCAACTGGAGATTAATGAGGTACAACACAAGTGCTATAGCAAAGGGGAACCGGGGCATCAGGTCAGGGGGGAGATGTCATCACCGTCACCTGAGATTGGGTACCAAGCCCATGAGAGGTGCGTTGAGTGCAAGAGAAGCTGACCTGGTGAAGCTGGAAACCTAGACCACAGTCAGGGAGGGTCCAGGTTTCTGACTACCAAGAGTACGTGAAGTCCCCTCTGAAGGTCTACAAGAAGAAGTGAATGCAACATTACAGGCAGTCCTTACCGGGATCATCAGGGAAGCCAACAAGCTGATCTACAGTACAGCAGCAGGGATCACAAAGATGTTTGGCTATAAGACGAACAGCAACAAGGAGCAGTACCCTCAATGGACAAGGAGACTCGAGGCCAAGATCAAGGTAGTCTAGAATGAAGTTAGCCAACTATCAGAGCTGCAGAAAAGTGTGATGAAGAAAGGGACGCCTAAGAAGTGCAGCAGACTGTCCATACCTGAGGCCTTGGAAACTGCCAAGTAAATGCTCACAGCCTTAGGTACACCAGAGAGTTACAATATGAGAACAGCCCCACATGAACTGGAGCCAGAGCAGATGGGAGAAGGATGCAACCCATAACAGCAATGCTCAGTGGCCACTGGATCTAAGAGCAGATCAGAGAAACCTCCCTGAACAAGATCCAGTGACCATCACAGTGGCAGACATCCAAGAACGGGTCTCCAGACCAGACTGACCAACTGCACTGTCTGGACTGACTACAAGAGAGCCTGTAACTCAATGCCCCACACATGGATCCTGGAATGCTGAGAACTATACAAGATCACCAGGACCCTAAGAGCCTTCATCAGGAACTCAATGGGGAAGACACTAGAGGCCAACCTCAAGCCCATAGCTCACCATCAAGTGCGGGATCTACCAAGGAGATGCTCTGTCCCCACTGCTGTTCTGCATAGGCCTGAACCCCCTCAGTGAGATCATCAACAAAATTGCCTACAGATACAGACTACGTAATGCAGCAGTTGTCAGCCACCTCCTGTAGTCAACTGAATCAAGTCAACTGAATGGTAAGAACCAGATACAGGCAATCAACATCTACTATTATAACCTGCCGGGATAAAAGCAGGCTAAAGGAGGAGACAGAAGCCACTGGCATCAGAACAAGGAAGGTCTTTACTATGCATAGAGGGATTCACACCAAATCCATCACCCTGAGGCTGTACCTGAGAAAGAAGAGAAGCAACCAAAGGCCAAACAGGCCAAACAGGCAAAGATACTACACAGCAGGACGCTCCCAGGCCTCTGGTAGAGGGCCGAGCTTGAAGGATAGACCGCCTGCAGGGGCGAGAGGCAGCTGGATAGCGTAGTGGTTAGACTACACGCCTTTGGAGCAGAAGATCGCAAGTTCGATTCCTGCCTGGGGCGTCTGTATCCAGTAAGGGTCCTAAGGCTAGACCCCCTATGCTAAAAAAGTGAGCAGACATGAGCGAGACAGATAAATATGAAGGCATGCCGGCTCGGACGTCGCCCGGATCAACAAGGTCCGCGTCAGGTGTTGAGGAACCAGGGCACCCTGACGACAAGTGGGCTACTGGAACAAGAAGGCATCGGTGGGCAAGAGACGAAAACAGGGCGTTGTTGGAATGCTACTACGCAAGTAACCCTGGCGGAAGGGGTTACATGAATAGGATGAGGGACCTATGGATTCTTCGATACCCAACATCCACAATGACGGCGAAACAACTAGTAGCTCAGTGTTCCAACATTCGAAAGAAGGGACTGCTCTCACAGCTAGAGATTGACGAGGTACAATATAAATGCTACGGCAAGGAGGAGTCAGGACGCCAGGTCAGGGGGGAGATATCATCACCCCCACCCGAGATTGGGTACATAGCCCCAAGTGCGATAGGAGAAGGATCGTTGAGTGCGAGAGGAACTGACCTGAAAGATAGGATCATGGCCAAGCTTGAAACCTGGACCCCCCCTAGCCGGTTACCAAGATTACGTGAAGTACCCTCAGAAGGTCTGCTAGATGATGTTAATGCAGCACTACGGATGATACCTACAACCACGATTACCGACACTAACAAGCTGATCTACACTACGGCAGCAGTGATCAGTGAGATGCTTGGCTACAAGTTGAACAGCCACAAGGGGCAGTACCCTCCATGGAGAAGGAGGCTAGAGGGCAAGATCAAAGTAGCACGGAGGGAGGTTAGCCAACTAACGGAGTTGCAGAAAGGCGCGACAAAGAAGGTGCATAAGAAATACAGCAAGCTGTCCATACCTGAGGCCTTGGAAACTGCCAAGCAAAGACTCACAGCCTTGGCCAGCCGCTTGAGGAGGTACACCAGAGAGATAGAAGGCAGGAGAATAAACCAGCTGTTCTCCACAGAACCAGCAAAGGTGTACTCTCAGTGGCAAGGGAACAATAACAGAACAGCACCACCAAGGCTGGAGACGGAGCAATACTGGAAGAGCATATGGGAGAAGGACGCAACCCATAACGGCAGACCATAGCAACCTCCCTGAACAGGGTCCAGTAACCATCACAGTGGCAGATATCCAAGAAAGGGTCTCCAGTATGAAGAGTTGGACAGCACCAGGGCCCGACATGGTTCACGCCTACTGGCTGAAGAAGCTGACTGCACTCCACGAGCGTCTGGCAGCACAAATGAACCAGCTGCTAGTTAACGAGAGACACCCGGAATGGCTAACCGAAGGTCGGACGGTCCTGATCCCCAAGGACCCCAAGAAGGGACCGGTCCCATCCAACTACCGACCAATAACCTGCCTCAGTACTACATGGAAGCTCCTGTCAGGCATCATATCGGCTAAGATGAACAGGCACATGGCTCAATACATGAGCGGGGCACAGAAAGGGATTGGCAAGAATACCAGAGGCGCAAAACACCAGCTACTGGTAGACAGAACAGTCAGCCGAGACTGCAAGACCAGGCTGACCAACCTGTGCACTGCCTGGATTGATTACAAGAAGGCCTATGACTCAATGCCCCACAGCTGGATACTGGAATGCCTAGAACTGTACAAGATCAACAGGACCCTAAGAGCCTTCATCAGGAACTCAATGGGAATGTGGCACACAACACTAGAGGCCAACTCCAAGCCCATAGCACAAGTCACCATCAAGTGCGGGATCTACCAAGGAGATGCTCTGTCCCCACTGCTGTTCTGCATAGGCCTGAACCCCCTCAGTGAGATCATTAACAAGACTGGCTACGGATACCGACTACGGAACGGAGCGGTTGTCAGCCACCTCCTGTACATGGATGACATCAAGCTGTATGCCAAGAGTGAACGAGACATCGATTCACTGATACACACTACCAGGCTATACAGCAATGACATTGGAATGTCATTCGGGCTGGAGAAGTGTAGTCGGATGGTAACAAAGAGAGGGAAGGTAGTCAGAACTGAGGGGATTGAACTACCAGAAGGCAACATTGCAGACATAGAGGACAGTTACAAGTACCTGGGGATCCCACAGGCGAATGGGAACCATGAAGAGGCCGCTAGGAAAGCTGCAACCACCAAGTACCTGCAGAGGGTCAGGCAAGTCCTGAGGAGTCAGCTGAACGGTAAGAACAAGATCCGGGCAATCAACACCTACGCCCTGCCCGTGATCAGGTACCCTGCTGGGGTAATAGGCTGGCCAAAGGAGGAGATAGAAGCCACTGACATCAAGACAAGAAAGCTCCTTACCATGCATGGAGGGTTTCACCCCAAGTCCAGCACCCTGAGGTTGTACGCTAAGCGGAAGGAAGGGGGCCGGGGACTGGTGAGTGTCAGCACCACAGTCCAGGATGAGACAAGAAACATCCACGAATACATCACGAAGATGGCCCCAACTGACAGTGTGCTCAGTGAATACCTCAGGCAGCAGAAACCCAAGAAAGAGGAGGAAGGCGAGGAACCATCATGGAAGGACAGGCCCCTGCACGGTATGTACCACCGGCAGATAGAGGAGGTGGCTGATATCCAGAAATCCTACCAGTGGCTGGACAAAGCTGGACTGAAAGACAGCACAGAGGCACTAATCATGGCAGCACAAGAACAAGCTCTGAGTACAAGATCCATAGAGGCTGGGGTCTATCACACCAGGCAAGACCCCAGGTGCAGGCTGTGTAAAGATGCCCCAGAGACAATCCAGCACATAACAGCAGGGTGCAAGATGCTAGCAGGCAGGGCATACATGGAACGCCATAACCAAGTGGCCGGCATAGTGTACAGGAACATCTGTGCCGAGTATAACCTGGAAGTCCCAAGGTCAAAATGGGAGACGCCCCCAAGGGTGATGGAGAATGACCGAGCTAAGATCCTGTGGGACTTCCAGATACAGACGGACAAAATGGTGGTGGCTAACCAACCGGACATAGTGGTGGTAGACAAACAGAAGAAGACGGCTGTAGTGATCGATGTAGCGGTTCCGAATGACAGCAATATCAGGAAGAAGGAACACGAGAAGCTGGAGAAATACCAAGGGCTCAGAGAAGAGCTCGAGAGGATGTGGAGGGTGAAGGTAACTGTGGTCCCCGTGGTAATCGGAGCACTAGGTGCGGTGACTCCCAAGCTAGGCGAGTGGCTCCAGCAGATCCCGGGAACAACATCGGAGATCTCTGTCCAGAAGAGCGCAGTCCTGGGAACAGCTAAGATACTGCGCAGGACCCTCAAGCTCCCAGGCCTCTGGTAGAGGACCCGAGCTTGAAGGATAAACCGCCCGCAGGGGCGTGCTGGGTGTTTTTATATATATGTGTGTGTATATATATGTGTGTGTGTGTGTGTGTGTGGTCTACTTTGTGTAGTCTACATATTTTCTTCATCTGTTTTTTATAACATTATTGATGTTAGGCTATGCTGCATCTATTCCCAGGGTTCGTACGCTTTTTTCAGGGTCAAATTCAAGCACTTTTTAAGCACTTTCAAGGTCCCTTTTTAAGCTTTTCCAGCACACAGTTGCAGCAACTGTGACGTTCACTAGTAGAACTGACACACAAAACAAAACGACTACACTACACACTAACTACACAAGAAAACACACTAACCTGAGACTCCAAACATGATAAACATCACAAATCTCTCACGTATCAAAACTCTCTCTCTCTTTTTCGCTCACTCGCTCTCTCTCTCTTCCCAACAACCAAATACCACATGTTGCCGTATCATTTTTTGATTGGTCGACATGGTACATTTTTCCACCAATAGGGAAGGAGTGTTTTTTCTTTTTTCACTCACAAGCAAAGCGTGTTTGCTAGCGCTCGCCATAAAAAACGCCATTTTTACCGTTTCTTCCTGGAGTAAACGCCACTGTTTTATTCAGAAACCCCCCCCAAAAACATCGGTTTTACGTGACCTATCAACACAATTTAAAAACTGGTATATAATTTGAAGTCCGCACGTTAGACCCAAGTTGAAATGGAGGCTCTGGGTCCGTCGACCCCAGAGGGTTAATCAGAAAGCCTTAAGTTAGCTAGTTACGTATCGGGCTAATGTTTAAAGCTTTCACTTGAGTAAATTAACTCATATTACTGCTAAGTAATGTTAGCTAAGTTCACAGCATATTCCGTAATAGCGCTGCCATACTGCATCACACTCAGTGCATTTCAATCATTTCTCCAGCGAGTTTGATAGCTAGCAAAATAATAACCATAATTTAAAAAAAATAGCATGTGTAACGTACACGTACTGGGAAATTATTTACTAGGACTCACCTATCATGCGACTGGAGAACGCAAACTCTGCCATTGTTGTTTTCCATCAAACACATTAAAACAGCAACCTACAGGTATGTTAGCGCACTCATCCCCAACTGTCCGAGGGAGGGGCGGGGTCACATATTGAAACAGACGCAAGGCAGCCCAGGCGGGGAAATTTTGCTTTTGCGTCTCATTTTATTTCTCTATCTGATAAGAAAACAATTCAATCAGATAGCTATTTATTGTGAATGAAATACAGTTACATTTTCAAGCACTTTTAAGCACCACATCTGAAATTCAAGCACTTTTCAAACCTTGAAAAGACGACATTAGAATTCAAGCATTTTCAAGGATTTCAAGCACCCGTACGAACCCTGTATTCCTTCTCTGTCCGCTTGGCTTTGGCTGTGCCAACTGTGGGAGCAATACTGTAATTTTTAGTAAGAAAACCCTTTCATCAATACATCATTAAGAAGAAATGCAGCACAAGCAGATGTTAATAAATCATATGAGGATGCATTAACAGTGGACAGATGGGTCTTTTCAGAGGCTCAAAGCTTCTATACACAAAAGTCTGGGCTTTATTCATGTACACATGCCAAATGAGTGCACTTACCTTGCCCTGGCCTTTCATTAATACTATACTGGAGATAATGGATGGCTGTGCAAGTCGCCATGGAGATTCCACTTGAACAGTGCTCAGGGAGCGAGCTGATTTCTTAATGATCTGATATTCCTGGAAATTGAATGAAGCAAAACAAAGTCTGACAAATACATTTCCAAACAGTTATTTACATGGTGATTAGACTTTCTTTCACTTAGTCTCTGGCATAATTTGCCTTTTCACACTTTAGGAAAATACCTTTTTTTCCTGTCACATGCTGCAGATCTATGTTAATGTATATCTAGCTACACATCATTAAGAGGCTATCATTCTGATTTATTTTTGTCAGTTAACCCCTCATGCCATTTTTCATCTAACACTAGGAGAAAGAACCTGTGACATTGACTGACCTGTCTCACTCCAGATGGGTCCAGCTGTTGAGGTAGGGAGTGTTTACGTCGGCCAGGCTTCTCCACCATTTCAAAGCAGCTCATCCCATTAGCCACAAACAGTTCATCATCTTCACCCACTGATTCCAGGCGAGTGCTCCCTCCTAAGTTAAGAGAAACATTTCAAATCTCTGAAAAAGAAAATGACCCAGCTATGGTTATGTCAGAAACAGGTGCACAGTTTCCTTTGTAACAACCACGTTGGTGTTACTGAATAGTCTGTTTCTGTGAAACACTAACCCTGGGGTCGGCTGCACAGCTTCGTGGCTGTGGGGCTGCAGCAGGACCTTTGGGCTGTTTCCTCCTGACTTTGCTCTTCTAATTTCTCCAGGCTATCAACCTGCAAGGACACACACACTCTCTTTGTAAGCAGCTATGAACATCTGACACTACTTTGGCACCTACCATGAAGAACACACAACAAACACTCATTCAGACAATAAAATACATTTTACTGATCTGCCAAAAAACTAAAGCCATTTCCATGTCTCTGTTATTAGACTGTGGGACAGTAACACTCGATACTCTAACACGTCAGTTCAAAGATTTAACACTGTAATGTGTAGCTGTCACCATAGAAATTAAAACCAGCACCGAGCGCACTCACTAAGAATTCACTGCATGCTAAATCACCAGATTAATGATTTTTCTGCAGCACTAATTTCATCTTTTTTGCAGCAGTGTTTAATTTTACTGTCACTTTTGGGGCTTCACTTCTGATTCTCAAGGTCCTGATTTAATTCAGTTCAATTTTGACTCAGAGAGAAATATTATAATTATGATCGAGTATCTTGGGCTTGTGCTGTCAAAAGAACCCCTCTAAACCACAGCTGTCAAACTCCAGTCCTCGAGGCCCGGTGTCCTGAAGCTTTTCCATGTGTCCCTGCTGCAACACACCTGAATACAATTAGCAGGTCATTAGCACGACTCTGTAGAACTGACTGCATGCTGAGCTGGAACCCCTAACCCTACATGTAAGTGTTTGGACAAATGTACTTCAAAAAATACTTTTATTATATCATGTTCATTCACTCATGAGCTTCTGTAACATTTAACTCTGGTAGCATTGACTACTGGAGTCAATACTAACTGACTCAGTGACATTCAAATGATTTTATAAGTTTTATATAATGTGTTTTCCTGGAGTTTGGTTGATATTCTCCCTCACAGTGAAAATGAAACTACCATAAAACTGTTTATTCTAAGTGAGCAAACTTTCAAATTTAGCAAGAGATCAAAGAACGATTTGTCTCAGTTTACACATTATCTGTTTGTACCATGTAGGACTTGTGCAGACTGGTGCTACTGTTGGAAGTCTTGGTGTGAGCAGCCTGGGACAAGGATGAAGTGGAACTGCAGGTGCTGACAAGGTCTGGCAGACTGGCGGATGGAAAACGATCAAAGCCTACATCTGAATCCTCCTGCAAGGACAACAATGAATGTGTACATGCAAACCACGTTTTTTACAAAACCTTCAAAAATGCAGCCTACTACTGTCATACTAGTCTAAGGAGCTTGGAAAGAAAAGCATCTGGACTTCTTTAAGTTGCTTGAAGACGTTTCACCTCTCATCCGAGAAGCTTCTTCAGTTCTAGGGTCAAAGTCCCAGATTTAACTCTCGGGAGTGTCCCCCCCGAGAGGGACATGGACCCCCTAATGATCCTCTACCTAAACACATGAGCCAAGGTGTGAAAACAGGTGTAGGTCACAATCAGCCAAGGTTTCGGGTAGAGGATCATTAGGAGGTCCATGTCCCTCTTGGGGGGACACTCCCATAGGGCTTAAATCTGGGACCCCGAAATTTCCTTTTCCTTTTCAGATTTCCTTACCTGGATGATTGAGCATGCATCAAGACATTTTAACCCACTTTGGCAAGGACTGCCTAAAGCTAGTACATAAGTACAAACAAACAGCACGTAAGATGGCTGATTGTGGAGGATGCAGGAGGAAATAGAATTGGTCCTAGCACTGAACCCTGTGGAACACCATAATTGACCTCAGTGTGTGAAGAGGACTCTCCATTTACATGTACAAATTGGAGTCTATTAGATAGATATGATACAAACCACTGCAGCGCAGTACCTGTAATACCTACAGCATGTTCTAATCGCTCTAATAGGATATTATGGTGTGAAGATTCAGAAATTCTTTTATTGCTGCCATATAACCTGCATTATTATAATTGCATTAATAACATGTTTTACAGCATTATTTTATTAGTAATATTTCTTACAGGGTTCATGTTGCATTGAAGATGTTTGTCATCACATTGACCTTTTTATTTACAGGCTTAGTTATGATCATTTTATACACATTGCATGCATGCTTACAATACACATAAATTTAGTGACAGGCCTGAGCGAAGGCCCAAGTGTCTTCTGCTTCTTTTTGTAACCTGCTGCACTTTAGTCTACTTGGTGACTGATGACCAGAGTTAGTGACCAGCCTCAGAGACCCTGGGGGCTTGAAGTTTATTGCCTTATTTGGTAGGTGTTATAGAAAAGAGAAGTTATATGTCTGTGTCTAGCCATTAGAGATGTACAAGATGTACCATTGTCTGTAAACAATGACTGTAAACAATGTATTTTTAATCTGTAATTGACGTACGTGGGGGGCATGATCCTCAGTGCTATAAAACCAGCATCCAGTGTATTTTTGTTGGAAGACATATGCTGATGTTTCTTCTCCTGTGCTAATAAACTCACCGTTTGATTGCACTTTTCTGGGGCCTCCGTGGTTTGTTTCACTGCTCTACATTGATCGATTTCGCAACAATGATCAACAGTATCGAACGCTGCACTGAGGTCTAGCAGGACAAGCACAGAGATGAATCCACTGTCAGAGGCCATAAGAAGATCATTTGTAACCTTCACTAAAGCTGTTTCTGTGCTGTGATGAGCTCTGAAACCTGACTGAAACTCTTCAAATAAGCCATTCCTCTGCAGATGATCTGTTAGCTGTTTGACAACTACTCTTTCAAGGATGTTTGATATGAAAGGAAGGTTGGAGATTGGCCTATAATTAGCTAAGACTGCTGGGTCTAGAGATGGCTTTTTAAGTAAAGGTTTAACTACAGCCAGCTTGAAGGCCTGTGGTACATAGCCGAGTATTAGAGATAGGTTGATCATATTTAAGATTGAAGCATTAATCAGTTAGTTTAGTCTCAGTTTCAGGTTTTGCCTTTTATTTATGTTAGCGTTCTAGCCTCAATAAATGGCTCACTTTCTGTTAAAACTCACTCACGCCTCCAGTGTCTGTGTTTGGTTTCTCCTCCTCTACTCAGTGTTTGTGCACTTACCCTACTGGCAACCACCAGCTGGACCAAACCTGTAGCAGAGCGGAGGATAGCAACAGCCTCCTGATGAGTAAGACCCACCAAAGACTGATTATTAATCATCAGTAACTCATCACCAGCATGAAGACGCCCATCCCTGTAAAACAGACAGACAGACAGACACACACAGACACACACACACACACACAAAGGGGGTTGGAAAGAGGTCAACAAATATAACTAAACCATGTATTTTATACATTTTTCCTTCCTAACTGCACCTGTAAATGGCGCCTCCCTCCTCTATATGTGTAATGATGATGCCATGAGGAGAACGCTTGGAGCCACGCCCTCCTGTGATCTTTATGCCAAGGCCCTCCTGACTCTTCACCATGTGCATTTTCCAGATGTGGTTGGTATCTCTGGGCTACAAAAAATGCATGAAAAACAAACAACTTATCACACAGTCAGATATAAATGTTACTACATACTAGATATATTAGCAGTAATGTGCAAAAACATGAATTATGTAGAAAACATGGGCAAAAATAAGCTAGCTACAAACATTGTGCATGATATACAGGAATGACATACCAGCTGTTTCTCATAACACTGACCTACATGTTAAACCGCTATCCCATTACTCTCTTGCTTTCCTTGGAAATCTTTAATCTTTAATTAAGCATGGACTAATTTGCATCATACTCAATCATACTTATGTACAACATGGACCAGCTGGTCATATGTAATCATGTGGTTAATTAAGGTTCATTGAGGCACTATTGATAAATCACTATTGGTTGCTCAAGCATAAATGTCAAGCCAGTTGAGAAACCTAAAACAGCAGTTCCCTTAAATTAGCACTTAATGTTTGCTCCACATTGACAATGTATATAGAGTCATGTGTTACATTAACTTATA